>NC_142588.1:44043460-44200240 GCF_965207765.1 Zootoca vivipara
TGCTGAAGGAAATATGGTTATACTCCATGAAATTACTAACTGAAGATAATTAATAGCTCAGATTCTCATACCCAACTATAATGGCATGTGCAGAAATCATGCATGATATAAATTCTCTTACTGTACAAAAGTAGGCTATTGAAACTAAATTATGTCTCCACTACACCACACACAGTTTGAGTTTCTTTAAGCTAATGAATAGCTTCAGGAAAAACAAGACTATTGTCTTCCATAATTCATTCATGTCCAAGTTAGTTTATGTGAAGAGATTTTTGATGAAAATAATCTGCCAAATTGCATATTTTTCTACATTAATCTTATTTCCTTTTGAATGCATCTTACTAAATCATACACAGAGTACATCCATTGGAATCAATGAACTCTTTAGTCATCTGTGGTGCAGGAGTAAATCCATATATTCAGAAATGAATTCAATTAGCAAGGTAGCCATGAATCACAAAGTTCATTGATTTCAATGGGTCTACTTAGTGTAAATTGAATGCAACCCTTCAACTTCAGCAGTAGAAATCCAAATACACACACACACACACACCACAGAGGATGTGCTTCTAAACTTAGGAATGCTTCAAACATGCATATCATCACTTCACATACTTGAATGTGCAGATGTCTCATCACAGGTAAACCACAGATAGAACTTTCCTATTATCTCACACAACCGCTAATGCAGGAGTTAAGTTCAAATATTCAGCTATTACGTGGAAACATGTATGAATCATCCCATTTTATCCTCCCTGCATTATACCCTGACAGCTTTGCAAGGCAGGTTAGGCTGACAGACAGCAACTGGTCCAAGGTGGCCTATAGCAGGATTTATGGCCAGGTCGGCATTTGAACCTGTATCTCCAATGTCCTAGTTACTAGTGCAACCAGTACAACCCAAGGGCCAAGTGCAGCACAAATTCAATTTCAACTCAATTCAATTCATATCTAATGTGTCAATCAAAATCAAGCTACCAATTTACCATGCAATTTACCTTTTATTTCTTATCTAAGATTTGCCCTATATAATTTAGCTTATGCCTCAATGGCACCTTCAAATTAGAACCATCCATTTCACACCACTAACTGGCTGCCTAATTAAACAAGAGATAAAACAAAATCATGAAATCATGAATGCAACCAGATGGGTTAAGAAATGTATATTGAGTCATGTCTGCTTTTTGGAGTGTTGCCTGGATAATGCTCAAGCCATTTTTTTTTGCACCACAAAATTGACCAAATTAGCAAGTTCCCACCTAAACATAAAATCTTCTTTAAGTGATTTTATGATGTGTAAAATCCTGAAAGCAATATTTCTTAGAGGTGTGTTCACCCAACCAGATATTGGCAGTTGCTCCTAAAAAAATATGGAGTTATTGTCAAGGACCAACTGCTTCATATTTCTTACACAGTGAGTGCTTTTGAATACTGTAAACATATTGGGAGTGGTTGGTATCTGCACAAAGACGTTGCAAGAGGAACAGCCCTGAGGTTACCATAGCTTAAAATGAAACTATTGTTGAATTTAAGAAGATAAAGGTGTAAGAAAAGCCTACTGGATCAGGCCAATGGCCCATATAGTCCAGCATCTTGTTCTCATATTGGCCATCCACATGCTTGTGAGAAACCTGCAAACAGGATCCAAGCACAAGAGCACTCTCTCCTTCTGCAGGTTCCAGCAACTGGTATTCAGAAGTATTGTCACCTGGGACTGTGGAGGTAGAATGTAGCTATTGTGGCTGGTAGCCACTAATAGCTTTATCCTCTATTACTTTGTCCAGTCCCAATTTAAAGCAATAAAAAAGCTACCTGAAGAATAGCAAAAACATCAGAAGGCTATAGACTTGGGCAGAACACAATGAGACCAGTCTGCATTTTGTGAAACAGATAATATTAAGCAGAGAGAGAGAGAGAGAGAGAGAGAGACTGTTTCACAAACAGTTCATCCCGCTAAAGAACTCTGGGCAATTGCCCTTGTTTACTAATGTGATGCAACTTGCAGCCATTTCATAGGCTATAAGTTGCAACTGGCATAACACTATTGGAAAATTATATATATATATATATATATATATATATATGATAAGAATAATATTGGAGAAAACTGGATATTGAAACCTGCTTAACCTAAATCATATATCCCAGTTTTACAGTGGCCCTTTAAAGTATGCTTCACGCAGAGTATATGCAGTCAGAAGTTGACCTGGCTAAGAAAACACCACCAAGAGTGTAGGGAATTATCTCCCTTATATGAAACCCCTTACTAGCTGCACACTTGTAAAAGTAT
Source organism: Zootoca vivipara (assembly GCF_965207765.1). NCBI lineage: Eukaryota > Metazoa > Chordata > Lepidosauria > Squamata > Lacertidae > Zootoca > Zootoca vivipara. The sequence continues at coordinate 44,045,751 of NC_142588.1, forward strand.
GCAGATGAAAATACAAATGGTTGGGTTTCTTTAACTGAAAAACAAACTGACTCTAAAGAGACTTTAAACTAAAGATAAATGCTTTCTCTCTTAGCAATGTTATCTACCCACTTTCCAAACCTCCCACAAAACTCCCATTAAAACTACCCAAGAATTAACAGCAAACTAGCATTATAACTAAGCAATCATACTAAGATTCAACTAAGGAATCTCTTAAACTGAGAACAACTGAGAGAGTGATCTACTACGAGATGAATCAAACTGAAAGATCTAACTAAGAGATACAGAAGGCTTTCTGGCAGAGCCTTATATACAAGAAGCAGAGCCCACGCCTGTGAGCAATTAACAGAAACACTGGCATCTGTTTCTCTTAAACAGACAGTATTTACATTAGACCAGCTCTAAAGTAACTTGACTATTCAAAAAATCCAACAAACACATCCCTACATTTGGGAGTCTATGAGAAAAGGCTATAATTTCTATGCAAGAGGGAGCTGGACAGCAGCCTCAACCAATATATCTGTGTCCAATCAGTTACACACTGAAGTGCTCTTCTGCAGTCTACTGATCAAGGAAATATCCAACATGCTTCTTCTATATTTTAGATTTGTAATGTAGTGTATTGTTAGTGTGATCCTATGTCCTTGCACTCAATTTACTTTAATTTTTTAAAGCAATATTATACCACTTTCTATACCTTCCCTAGCTATGGCAGCTACCCTGAGATTCCTTCACTGGGTTTCTACTCATCGTTATTCAGGGACTTATGAGTGAGGGGTCATGCTAGCTGACGGCCTGCAGCTTTCAACACCCCCTCTGAATTCCTTGCTTACATATTAGGTATCTTCCAATTAGCTCACTGATTAAACTGCTGGGGTGGACACAGGCTTGTTAGATATGATACACACAGCTACTGCTCATGGGCATACCTTCCCCATCCCCACATAAGGACAGAAAGCCAAATCCTTGTCCTGTGCAATGGACCACATTGCACAGGACATACCTGTGGTGCTCCATCCCTGCAGGATGTACAGCCCCTGGACCATGCGGTACCTAAACTCCAGGTATACCAATTGTTTTCTGATGCTTAGTTGCCTGTATTGGCATGGGAGGAATCTTTGCATCTTCACATCTCAAATCTTCGCTCACTTGCCAATAAAATGGATGAACTGCACCTTATTAATCAGGAAAACTCAAGAAACTCCAATATGCTAAAGAGGAGACTTACAGGAAAGGAATTCCCAGCTAGGAATGTACTGACAAAGGAGATTAAAGTGGCAAAACGAACCTATGATTCAGAGTCAATTCTCAACAGGGAACTCGGCTACTCTTTGGAAGAATTTACAGAACATTACTGAATATAAGAGAACATCTTCTTCTGCTCCAGAGAGTCAAAAAATTGGCAAACGACCTGAATCAGTTTTATAGCAGGTTCGAAAGTCAAGCATTATCAACTAGTGCCATTCAGTTGGCGCCAGAGACACCAACAACCACCTCAACCTCTTCTGAAGTCACGCCGCTGGTGATCTTGAAATAGTGTTCTGCACATTTTGTATAAAGTACTTTTACATTGCAATGTAGCCGAAACAAAATTCCAAGTACTGTATATTAGTACTTGGCCAAAAAATTATTATTCTATTCTATTCTATTCTATTCTCATTTTAGCAGAATCCCAGGTGAGGAAATCCTATGTGACTCCAATCCTCTCACAGGAGTAGGTGGGGGTCAACAAACTTTATATTGGTTTTTAAATACACTAGCAAAGGTTTTCTAGTGGTTTCCGTTAATGCTTGCTGTTTTATCATTCGTGGCAATAAAAATATAAAATAATATAAAAGAGCATGCTTTTTGACCAGAGAGCATCAACAAAAACAGCACCCCTTATTATCACATTAACCTTCAGTTTCATACTAGTACATTAGTACTTTCAGTTTCATACTATTATGTGTATTAGTGAACCTGGAAAAGGGAAACAGCTTTTCCTTTATAGGGCCATAATTCTTTCAAAAACAAATATCTACCTTAAAAAAACGGAAGTCAGAGTGCAGCCACTTCCACAAGCAAAGGACAGCATAATTACTGTTATAGAAGTAACAGCCAAATACACTGATTACATGCTTTATCTTACGGTTTCTCATAATGAAAGACTCTGATCTGCTGTAGTCAACAGTAATTGCCACAACTATTATTCAGTCAATAGAACACACATAATGGTTAGATTAAAATAAACAGAAAGATTTAGTGTAAAGGGCTAAAATGGAAGAAATAAACAATGGAAGAAATAAACAATGAGCAGAGATAATACCCCAAATAATTTCCTAATATTCAGATCTCAAGTGAGTGTTGTTGTTTTTAAGTCAATGAAGGCTTTTGTCTTCAAAAGCAATTGCACACTCTACCCAAAAGTCAACATATCACATCAATGAATCTTAACTAATTGAAATATGTCTAAGAAAATTAAACAATTTACAGGGGTAAGGGGAAGAAATTAAATCAGGCACCCCCAAACTCAGCCCTCCAGATGCTTTGGGACTACAACTCCCACCATCCCTAGCTAACAGGATCAGTGGTCAGGAATGATGGGAATTGTAGTCCCAGAACATCTGGAGGGCCGTGTTTGGGGATGCCTGAATTAAATGATCTCATCAAAGGCCACATAATTATTGGCAGCACTGCAGCATACACAGTAGTCCCTTTATTCATCGATATTAGAGTATATAAACATTTCTCACAATGTTGTTTTTCATTTACAAAGTAATTCAAAGCCTCCAAAAGTCAAGAGAAGTTCAACAGAGTGCCAACGTTAGCGCTGAAATTGTAACTGGGTGTTAAAAAACAGGGAATTCAGGAATTGTCTGGTAGAAAGGTAGGTACCTTTTTTCAGGACATGGGTGATGGACAGGAAATAGCTTAATGCACTCCACCCTGCCTGGATTGCAGAATGCCAGCTATATGGAAGAAACCCTGGTAAAGTATATACACTGTATGCAGAATGTTGAACCCAGGAGGGAAACACCCCCATATATTTTTTTTAAAAAAAATTGATTCATTGCAATGAAAAGCTAGACAGAAGGCACCAGAAAAGCTCCAATTGCTATAACCATTTTTAAACAGATGGAAGTTAATTAAAAACTCAGATAGTAACTTTGAAAAAGAGACTTGTCAGATCCTCATAATGTTAGAAAATTGGTATGCTAATTCAGCAGGAGACTGTGCATGTAATGCCCAGCAGATTGTTTCCCAACTTCTAATGGCAATACTTTCCTCCTAATTGTATTGGTGTGGGTTGCTACTTTTGTGCCCTCCTTGTGATACAAGACTCGGTGGACTTTTGTTCTGATTTAGCAGGACTTTAATTACTTCCTTTTAAATTCAACGGCTGTGTTTGTGCGCGTGCATGCAATCTGGGAATCCCCCTATACCCCATGCATACTGCATGTTCACTAAAAAGTATTTGAGAAATTGTTTAATTTTTTATAGCACAGTACACATAATTGCAAAGGTATTTAGCTAGACCATTCATAACAAACTACACTTTAAAAGTTTAACATGAATAATTGTCCTAGAAGACATGCTCTTCAGAATACTTTCCAGTTGTATTAATAACACTGAGCCTTGTACATAAGCAACTACGTTCAGACTTGCAGGCTAAAATAATCCAAGTGTTGATTTAGGTCACACTCAAGCCATTCATCTGCTCAGTTCAAGAATGAATGTAACTTCCCAACCCTCACAAGTAGCAGCTGGTGCCTGAAATCAAGTATTCACTGCAAGGGGTAGAAGGTATTCAGAAATGATGCACTGAGAAATCATTCCTCAATTGCTCAAAAACAGAGGGCTATTTACAATAACAAAGAGTGGAGCTATTTTTTTTAAAGCACCTCCCAGATTTAATTTCCAACCTTTTATCACTGGACATCTGGTCAGCCTGGATTTGCTTTACTGCATGCAAATGATGGCCTCGGAAGAGTTTATTTCCCATGCACTCTCACTCTGTGACATTGTTTAAAGCCAAAAATTACACTTAACAAGAGACGCTTGTCCAGCGGAAATTCTCCAACAAATATTCAAAGAGTGACACATTATTAATTTGCTGATGAATTACCCTACAGGACTCAAGCCACATACCTCCCTTATGGAAGTATATTCTTGACTTGGCATGGATATTAGGACATTGATTACTTGAACCTGCCACAAGTCCAATCTGGAAGTACCATTTGATTATTCTGCTAAAGTACATTGAATGATTGCCAACTTTTCTATCTTATTCAATTAAAACACATATACTAGTCTCTAGAGAGCACAGGTGAGTACCCCGTAGCCTAGGGGCTGTATGTGCTCCCCTAGTGCTTCCTGAAGCAACCATCAGAGCTCCTTCCTTTCCATTTGTTTCCTTCTTATTTTTCCTGCTTTAAAAATGTTCCCCTCTCTCTTTCAAACGGGGGGGGGGGGGAGGGAGAATACAAGTGCAGACCCAGGCAGCAAGAATAGCAGATAAAAAGACCAGTACCAGAAAAGTATCTATCAAAAGGAATTTGGAATTTTTAAAAAAGTATTCAAATCCCATTTAAAAGCCTTCAAAAGAGAGGACATACAACATGATCTAGGAAGGGAATTCCATAGGTATTGGGCTATCACTGAAACCGAAGGGGAGAGAACAAAATATAGTAGCATTTTATGAGCTCCTTGGAGAAAGGGCAGGATAAAAATCTAACAATAGATTTTGTTTTTACAAGATAATGAAGTCATAGGTCCCTTCGGGATTAATCTGATAATGTTTGTGTCATTTAATTACTGATTGGCCCTGATGGAGAATGGTGCTCAAAAAGGATAGGGCAGTCATCACTTTGCTAAATCCTTTTGCAAGTTTTTATGGCTTTCTTCTTTTGCAATATTCCTGGCTGCTTTGGGAATAGCTTTGGTTTGGATTTTTTCAGTGAACCAACTCTCAAATTCGCCACCTGTCTGTCAATTTCTGCAAGTGAGTCAGACCAAAAGCTCTGCCTGTGACAAAACCCAACAGATAAAGGCCATGGGCTTGTGTGGACCTTTCCCAAAGGCCAACAAGATCATGGATCTTGCGCTTCATTTTTATGGCTGACGTGGAGTTGATTTACTAAGGACTTTATGAGTACTCAGGCACATTACATGCATGCTGGGAACGATCTTTATGGCTCTGTAAGGGAAATCAGGAACGCAGGTGGCGCTGTGGTCTAAACCACTGAGCTAGGGCTTGCTGATCAGAAGGTTGGCGGTTCAAATCCCCACGACGGGGTGAGCTCCCATTGCTCGGTCCCAGCTCCTGCCAACCCAGCAGTTCGAAAGCACGTCAAACTGCAAGTAGATAAATAGGTACCACTCCGGTGGGAAGGTAAATGGCTTTTCCATGCTCTGCTCTGGTTTCGCCAGAAGCGGCTTAGTCATGCTGGCTACATGACCCAGAAAAAACTGTCTGTGGACAAACGTCAGCTTCCTCGGCCAGTAAAGCAAGATGAGTGCCGCAACCCCGGAGTCGCGACTGGACTTAACTGCCAGGGGGTCCCCCTTTACCTTTAAGGGAAACCAGTATTATATATATATATATATATATATATATATATATATATATATATATATATATATATTTAAAAAAATAATCTTTATTGATTTCAAAAGAAAAAGGAAATTGTTTACATACAAATAAAAACATACAACTGCAATGCTAGTATTACATTGTCTTATTTTCCCCTCCCACCCCCTCCCTCGTTTCCCTCCCTCCTCCCCACCCCCCCTACTTCTCAACCTGTTCTGAGCTTATCCCTGTTTTCCAAATATAAATTGCATACTGTAATTCATTACTATATATACTACAATACATTTTCTATATATTCATCTACAACCTTTATCATGATAGAATCTTTAGATATCTGAGATGAGATTTGCTCTTTCCACTTTATCTTTAATATACTTAATAAATGGTTTCCACATTTTGATGACTTCTTCTGAATTTGTTCCTTTAATTTCTTCATATTTCATCGCCAAATTGTGATACTGAAATAATTTTTGTTGCCAATCCTCTTTGCTAGGGGGTTCTGGGGCTTTCCAATTTTTTGCAACTAATAATCTAGAGGCAGCTACAGCATAACTAATTATACATCTATCATTTGGCTTGATATCATCCGGTGTCATTCCCAAAAGAAACATTTCAGGATTTTTCTTAAAGGAATATTTCAATATTTTCTTCAACTCCTTATATATCATCTCCCAAAAACCCCTGATTATGTTGCATTTCCACGACATGTGAATAAATGATCCAATTTCCTTCTTACATCTCCAACATAAATTACTAACCCCTGGATATATTTTTGACAATTTGAGTGGCGTCAAATGCCATCTATTTTGCATCTTTGATATGTTCTCTTTCAAATCATAATTGGGGGTAAAATTCGAATCTTGTTTCCATAAATTTTCCCACATTTGTACTGAAATTGATTTTCCCAAATCTTGGCTCCATTTGATCATAAACTTTTTCATCATTTCTTCTTCCGTTTTCCATTTTAATATTATTTGATATAAGTTTTTTATATATTTATTCTTATTTACCAATAATATCTCCTCCAATTTAGATATTTCTTTTTCAAATCCAATTTTTTTATCGATTTGCAATCTTTGGTTAATTTGGAAATACTGTAACCAGGTGATTAGATGGTCTTTTATTTCAGAATATTCTTTTAATTTTAAAATTAAGGGAAACCAGTATTATTAATATTAACCCCATTTGGAAGATAGGGGAGAAGAGACTGAGAAATAAGTGGCTTGTCAAAGATCACCCAATAACTCCATGGCTGTTCTGACATTTGAATAGGGGCAGACAAGGCTCATGTTCTTAATCACTATGTTCAGTTCTTTGCTCTTAAGAAACTGATAGGCAATCAACATCTCTGTAAACAAGCAGTATGTTTTGAAAGACTGAGAGCCTCTTTTTGTATTCCTCTGTTCTCTCATTTAATTTTGTTTTGCAGCCAGCTGAACAGACACCAGCATCTATAAAAAGACTGACAGAGCACAAAATAAGGCCTTTCTTCATGAACCACACACTTTTGTCAACTTTTGTTCATCAGTTATTTCAGGGGCGACTCAGCTAATTGTCTTCCTATACATCTGAGCAACATCCCGCCTTCTCCCAGCAAAAAAATGAGGTATATAAAGAGAAACACTCAGCAATACTTCCTGGAATAAGAATAATACAAGGACTCTCATTTGATGCCAAGAGCAAATTGTATGATTTAAAGCATGTTTTGATCCTACCACCCACTGATCTTTCGTGATAAGAATATGTCGTTGCTCATTGGATGTTGAGCTATCACACTTGCTCGTTAATAAAGTGGAAAGATAGCAGAGCTTTTGGGTTTTTTAAGTCTGGCAGATCTAGGATTAGATATACACAAGAGGATAGACTGCAGATTTATGTGAAAGCAAACCATTTATTAATTTCCCCCTCCGCCTTTAATACTGTATATGAGATTTGTTTTGTTTTGCTTTCAGTAGCCAAAAGCATGTCATAAAGACAGGCAGTAAGATACATTGCAACCCCTCCCTTCCATTGGAGTTCATGTGAGTGGAGGCCAGGACTTTCCATGTCAGGAAGAGTGACCAAGTTTTGCAGGCACTATAATGCTGAACCCAAATGCAACTCCTTCTTCTTAACATGTGATCACATACTGAAACCAAAGAGGAGAACTCAAGGCCAACTTTGAAGTGAAAATCTGTCCCCTGGCTCTTCCTCCTCCCCTGCAACTATATCCAGAATCACAATCCATTTATTTACAAGGGAGGAAAAGCCTAGAAGGCATTTTCTTGGGCTTCAATGGTAATGGATTTCTAATCTCACTACATGACTCTTCCCTTTTGCTGAGATTTTCATTGGATTCCTTCTTCTGGCGTTATGCAGCTTTCTCACTTCAGCTGTTAAATATTTGAAAGAACAGGAGAAGGTAATGCATGATCTGGCTCTAGGACCAAGGTGGGAAATATTATGCAATACGGTATGTCAAACATGCCAACACAATCCTTGCTGAACACCGTCAAGAAAACGGAACCTCACATAGCAAGAATTTGATATTATGAACTAAGATCATCTGCTTTCAACTGATCTTCTTTACTCATAGTGTGTGACATGTTAGCTTCATCTACAATTTCCTTCACATGTTCAGACAAACCTGGGCTGTGCGTGTGGTATATTTAATCATAGGAGACTGCTTTTAATTCTCCTTTCAAAGGACTCATCATGCATTAATCATGGCAACTGCCATTCTTTTCTGAGAGAGCCAGCTACATTTTTTTTAAAAAAAATCCTACTGTGAAAAACTGAAAAGCAGCAAAAAAGAGGGTTGTTTTGTTGTTGTTTTGAAATAGTTCCAGATGCAACAGGTGCTGGTGAAAGTTTGTTGAACTAATTTTGAATGGTGTTTACAACAAGAGTGGGGAACCATTTTCAATCTGAGGGCCGCATTCCCTCACTGACAGATTTAAGGGTGCCACATTCCAATAGCGGACAGGGCCAAAGTAGACTATTTTTTCCCCATAGCAGGCTATGTTTCAACTATGCAGAAACCAGAAGCTTCTGCACATGTACATCTCTCTCTATCCTCCATCCAGGCAAGCAAGAGGCATTATTAAGAGTGCAAGAGCACCTTCCAGTCAGGGGGAAAGCATTTGAGAAGAGCTTGGAGCAGGCAAGTGGGAAATGTGGCCTGAGGAGGGGGAAGGCCTGGGAAGAATCGTGAAGGATTGATTAAGAGATTTAGCAGGCCACATTCAGCATCCAGGCCTGAGGTTCCCTATGACAGCATAACATATCTTAGGAGAATGCCATTCCGTTGAATTAACTGGCTACAAATAAGACCAACCCTCTCGCTTCCATCTCCCCCCTGGCTCTCATTTGTTTCACAAATTCACAGACTTACCCCCTCTTTTCCTGCTTCAGCATTAATCCATCTCTGGAGGGCCCAGACATGCCCTAGTGAAAACCATTAGGGAGCTACTGGTTTTTTCCGAAGTCAACTTTGCACATGCATGGTCAGTAACTGACAACTGCTTCTTCAAGAGATCCTATATATTTTGGAAAGGGGCGTCTCAGATCAAACTCCATCAAAAGCATGCATATAATTCTACAGCCACTTCTCTAACAACACTGTTAATCTTTCGGCAATTTTCGCAAAGCAGATTACTTATTCATTCAAATGCAATGCACTTGAGTGGCTGCCACTCTCCATGAATGCCTGACAGCTCTGCGTGCACAATGACAGTGTTCTTTTTGCATTCTTCTGTACATAATTTGCTGGGTATGTGTTATTGGTGCATCTACCTCCAGTAGTTTATAATGTAAGTTTCTTTCTTCCTTTAAAAAGACAACAACACAATAACAGTATCCCAACAGAAATGACAAGTGCTGAACAAAAGACTGCCAAGAAGAGATGACAACCACAAAGGCTGCACTTGCTCCAACACGTTCTTTAGTTCCTCATTTAAATTTATACAGTTACTTATCTTGTAAACCAAGCCTGAACAACTTGTGGTGCAACATACTGAATGCAGCTCACCAGCCATGTATGATGGCCTATCAAGGTTCGAAAAACTCATGCCCTTCCAAAAATCAGGGACTGGAGAAGGGGCTGGCAGGCTATTCTCAGGATCACCTGGTAGAGAAGGGCAGAGCTGTGAGCCTGGCCTCCCAAGGAGAGGTTTTGCTGCTGTGTACTAGGATAGCGAGCGGGTGGAGTAGCATAGTAGCAAGGTTGGGGCAGTTCAGGAGCTCCCCGCCAGCATGCCCAAACTTCTCTCACCTCGCTGCCACCCTTCACCATCCCAGTATGCAGTACTGATGCCTTTGACAGAAGGTCTGTTCCATGGTGATGCCCCTTCCTGCCAGCCTGTCCTGGCCACCGTACATGACTACATTTGTTTTTTCAGTTCACATATTGTACAGGCTTTCTGTAGTTCCAGCACTCTGAAGAACATTTGCTAGTCCTTTAAACACAAAACATTTCTTTTTAACTTGCAGCCCTGGACATTCCTTCCATCTCGAATCACTCTTGAACCCTCAGGAGGAATAAAGGCAAAAAAAAAAAAAAGAGGTGAGTAAAAATGTGGAGCTACTTTGTGGTGAACTTACAGGAAGAATGGATACTTGGAAAGCTTTTCCTGCCTTCGGAGACCACATCTGGATCACCTGTGCAGTCCATGTTAGACTTCATGTCTCCATCTGGAAAGCAGCGGTAAAAGAAATCGGGACGAGGTCTGCAAGGAACATTGTGGACATTTAAAGTGAAAGAGCAGCCATTAGTAAAACCTCAAAGTGATAATTACATTAAACTGACTGTTTACATTGAGGGAGTTCATTTCCTCCTGTTTCCTGTTGAGCAAGGGTGCTTCAGGAGATCAATTTACTTGGTGATTTTAATCTACAGTGCTCTGGCCATGAAAGTTGTTAGGAATTCTAACAGCCTACTACATAGTGTTGGTAAAGAAATAGATGAGCCTCAGAGTACAAAGCAGTTTCTTTATAAATCTAACTGGATATTTCAGTTTTAATGTACATTTACTATATATATCAGGGAAGGGGAACCTGTGGTCCTCCAGAATGTAGGATTTATCTAGCCTCATATAGCCAACAAACTTAACTCAAATTAATGCATGAAGGGGTTAAGACCATAGAGTAAGCTGTCCTGCCAGGCTTTGCTAGGTCACACCTTCTCACCTTGGGAGGAAGAGTTACTAAACACTTTGTTCTCTTTCTTTCCATCATGTGAACCCTACCAGTAAGGAAGTCTAAACTAGATCATCCAAGCTTAGACAGTGTGGCTTAAGCAAACAATCTTTGTGTTTTTATACAAATGATTTAGAAGCATTTACCACTTTTGGAACCTAAGTAAAGCTGCCTGTCTTTTCTTGCTGCTGTATGGAGTAGCACCTGAATCTGACCTTTGAAGTGTTCGTAAGTAAACCATTTTTAACTTACCAAATGGTCTCTTTCTATGCTAAGGGAAGTGGAGAACTTTGAAAGCAATTTAGAATGGGATATGTTAAAGGTCTTATATTTCCACCCTTTATTTTGTTGTATATTTTGTTATTTTAAACCTTTGTTGGGGCTCTCTCACTAGAGAGTACTTGCCCCAAACCTGGATCTAGGCATCCAGGGAATTCACCTTTTATTCTCTCATATCCATTTTCCCTTTTATCAAACGAACACAGACACTGCACTGCTGGACTTCAACTTTCATTACCCTCATCCAGCATGACCAGCGGTCAGGAATGAGGAAGCTGTAGACCAACATCATCTCTGTGGGCCTCAGTTTCTTCATCTCTGAAAAGTCCAGAACTGTGTGTGAGGGGGAAATGGAGAAAATTGTGGTATGGGCCTATATGTCATGCAGAAAGCACAACTAAAGTATTTCTTTTAAGGCTGACAGAGATTTCAGCTGATGAAACAAAGCCAAAAGAGAGAGAGAGACTGGTGTGAACCTAAAAAAATTCATGGATCCCTATCCTCCCCCCAAAAAATCACTATTTTATAAGAGACACCAGAGAAAGATGAATATGTAAACAACAATGTATAGAAACAGTATGTATCTCACAGACACAAGAATGAAGAAACAAGGCGTACATTAAGGCGGAGGACAACTGTTCATAAATATTGAAGATCTTCAGCAAGCTAAGCTTTTATCTGCCCAGCTCCGAATGAATCACTGGAGTGCACATTATCAAAATTTATGGGCAGAGAAGTGGTGACAAAAACACCACACCCTCCTATTGCTCATGATGTTGACAAACTGATGCAAAACCATGGGTGAATGTCACGGGTATTCCCAGCCCCCTGGCCACCACATCCCTGATCCATTCAAGCTGAGTAACCCTGAAAAACTAGTGTAAGGAAAACAAACCAAGCCTACACTTTCCAAGTGATGCCCCCTTTTCACACACCAGAGAGAAGGAAGAGGGTAAGATTCCATTATAACAAAGATGAGGAACCTATGGCCTTGGTCAGTGGTGAGGCCTGTTGGGAGTTGTAGTCCAGCATTATCTAGAGCGGCTTTCTACAAGTGATGTCCTCCAGATATTTTAGACTACAGCTCCCACCATCCCTGACCACTGGCCATGCTGATAGAGTTGTGGTCCAGAAAAGTCTAGAGGCACATCAGGTTGGAGAAGGTGGATCTAGACAGCCAAGGTTCCGCAACTCAGAGTTAAGGTATATTGCTGCAGCAAGTGTTGGATGAAAAATAACTGGGATGGAGGGAGCGGGAGAAGCACAGAGCTTGACATCAGGCCCTCTATCTGATATTATGCATAACAATAATCCCAAAAGGCCTGTTGGGGATTATGCATTATGACAAGAGAACATACAAAATTCAGTTGAGTAATGCATATTTCCCTGCTTAAAATTTTGTATATTGACCAAGCAATATACCAGAATTCCCTCTACATATTCTCTGTGAGGCAGTTGTTATGCACATTAACTATTCAAATTACATTCCCACTTAACCATCATTTAAGTGGCACCTCCTCTTTGACCTTTTTATGTTCTTGCTACTAGTTATTTTGCAAAAACGCCTAATGCTCTTGTAGGAAGAAATCTAACTATGTTCAGTCCATTCCACAGTAACTTCCCACAATCATTCAACGTGGCTATGAGCTTGTTGCTGAAACTTATTTTCAAGAGATTTTATTTTCAAGGACTATAAAATATTGGGGGGCAGGGTTTGGAACTCTTGCTGCCAGGTTGTTTTTTATGGCTTCTATCTGAATACCTGCACCTCCATTTATATTGTTCATTCTATTGGGCATTTAAAACAATTGTTGTGATTCCACACTGGCCATATGGGAAAAAGGGTTCATGGGAGGTAGTTACTGGAAGAAGGAATCCTGGATATGAATACTGTTTCATAAGGGGACTGCATTATTCCTGCTTATGCACAATGAACAATTTCAGGTACAGAAGATTAATACCTTCAGATGCGTTACTGAGCCCACACATACTAGATATTTCTAAAGAACAGCAGAACTGTTAGAACAAGACATGAGCATCTCCATCCTTTATATAGCAGTTTCCGATTCTACAAGGACAGGTGCTGCAATCATCATACTATCTTTGTACTAACTTTTATTTATGTAAACTTCCTGGTTACCATTTCCATTCAGAAGCGTTCATGGTTACTTGACAGTTAGCAAGGCTCAAGTCAGCAGTTGGAATATTCCAGGACTTACCTCCCCACAATTAATTTAATAGTGTTTGTGCAGACTCCATTCAAAGCAAGAGCCAAGGAAACAGCTAAAAAACAAAACGAAACAAGAACATAATAACCCAGAACCACAGCATATAGAGCCAAATTCAAGATAGTTGTTGCACTGCTGGAAGCCACCACAACAGGAATATCCTGTTGTATTAGTGCAACAGAATATTCCACCCCTCTCCCCTCCACATGCCCTCCCCAAATCTGTTCAAGAAGGTCAGTAGAACCTTCAGAATAGAGAGGGGAGATCATCCCTCCTGGCAAGCAGAAATACTTACACTGAAGGAACAATCTCCTTAGCATGATGTTGAATTCCAACCATACATTTTAAGTGTTCAATATGTTGAGAACTTAGAAATACTGGTAGTTTGAAATAAGAGTCTTCAGTAAGGTTAACTCATAGCTTGCAAATATTCAAAGCATTTTTTTTTATTATAAAAAAAATTATATACCACCCTTCATTCGAAGATCACAAGGTGGTTTACAATCTAAAATATTGTATACAAGCCATTCTCAGAGGCCATTTTCACTAAAATCAATGGTCAAGTTAGTCATTTCAGTAAATCTCCTCTGAGTATGACTTACAGTAGTCAGATACAACTCAAATACCCAATTCTTCTTGGTTTTCTTGCATCGTGGCTTTGTGTTTTATGCTAGTAGAGCCCACAAGTTGCCTCTATTTGTGAGATAGATGGTTTTGTGGTGGGCTCCAGTTACTGATGGATCTCATGAGCACTGATGGATCCCATAAGGTGCCTGATTCCTTAAGCTCCACCTCGATAACTGAGATCTTCTTCTGGGGTACGTTGGTTAGTCCCCCACACTCCTGAGGTTTGGTCAGCCTTTAACAGGGACTGAGCCTTTAGTGTAACTGTCAAATGCCTTACCAACAAAAGTGTGGCAGGAGTCATCCATGCTGTCTCATCTTTTAAACACTGTACTGCTTAGCAGGTCTTTAAAAGTCGCATTGTTTCTCCAACCAGCTTTTATCAAATTGCTACTGTTCTTGTGTCATGTTTTCAGGTTGCATATCACCTTGCTAGCTTTCCTATAAATAACATGGTTTATAAATATCTAAATAAAGTAACACTACTAACCAATTAGGAAGCTGGGTTGTGATTAGAAAGTTACACTGGGAAGGTCAGCCCTGTACGGAGTCAAGGAGATAAGCGGAAAGTGGACAGGAGAAAGCATATGGGTCCCAGCAAGCCAGCAATCAAAGAAGCAACAACCAATAGCAAAAAAGCATCTAGGAATCTTCCGTCCAACCAAAAGGACAGGCAGGGGATGTTGGTCAGGTCATTAGCATCCAGAAAAGTTATACAGAAAACTGCCAAGTGTTGAGACCTACAGATCCTTAAAAGCGAAAGAAAGCTTCTCCCCGACTGCCTTGTGACTTTGATTAAAAAGCATCCTGCAATATTTTGAGATAAATCACTCAGGTGAGACTTGCTCCATGAGGTCTTGCATTTTGTTTTAAAACAGGCATCCCCAAACTCGGCCCTCCAGATGTTTTGGGACTACAATTTCCATCATCCCTGACCACTGGTCCTGTTAGCTAGGGATGATGGGAGTTGTAGTCCCAAAACATCTGGAGGGCCAAGTTTGGGGGTTCCTGTTTTACAATTTCATGATGGCTCTCTAATTCAAGGTGATGATTTTAAAAGGACACACAGTGAGACTTATGTATATTTTGAACTAACTACACCTGGAATCTTGCATATCCAGTGGCATGAAGACTGTGCTAGTATGAGAGAAAAGCCCACCAATACCTTAGTACCGTATTCCCCATCTTTGAGCAAAATATGTGTGGCTTCTTATTTGTCATAGTATTCCAGTGTTCGTGTTCAATACCAAGTTATTTCGTCTTGTATAAAAAGGCCTCTTTATGCAATACTATTTAAAGAACAGCATTTCATGGCCTCTGTTAACAATCTTATAGGGCTTTGTTACTCCGTGTTCCTTTCTGCAGAGTCATAGCACTGTGCAACACTGTTAGGTGGCAAGGAAGCACAGGGTCATCCGGCAATTATCTGAAGTCATTCAATTGTCCTGAAAACTTCTGAACAATCATTTTTTCAGGGTAACTTGCCTCTCAAAGGATTCATTGGAAATGCAAGCATGCCGCAGCACAAGTCTGTGGTATTACCTTGAGATGCTTCTGGTTTGAGGAGCCAGAATTAAATTAAGGTGTTGTCGTATGAATAGCATTCTTTCACGCTTTATGCGTCAGCAGAAAAGTGCTGGACAGCTCCTCAGAAGCAGATTTCTTGCGTAGAATGTTGCAAGGCACTTCACACTTTTGAGATTGAAAGTATCCTTTTTTGCAACAGAGGTAGACAACCCAAGTAATGAAGGCTACAGTGCTGACATTAAATATGTGCCAGTCCAAGGAACAAGTCCCATGAAACAGCTTCAAAGCTGGTCTGAAGAAAATAAATATGAATGGTAAATGAGCAGGGGGTGTCAATAGTTTTGTGGTGGAATTGGAACTCTTCCACCCACAGTTCTTGTTTATGTTCACACTTCAAATGACTGAAGTAGGTACCTTGAAGTAGTGGCATGAGAGGACTTCCTCAGTGACTGCTCAAAGCAAATGTGTCTTTTTCCTTGTGTAGCATTTGGAGAGGCCATAAAGATTTGCTGAAAAGCAAAGCCACTGAAAAGGCTAATGTAATAGGAAGGGACATGTAACTCTGGTGGTCTGGGCAAAAAGGAGTGGACAACAGTAGAAGGGAGAGATAGAACTGGCTTGATGGAATGTAGTGGGAGGTGACTAGATCATTCCAGTCCCCAGTTGTCCACAGGCTACATTGACAGGTGGTGCCACTAGCATGATAGCTGCTTCAGCTTCAAATGAAAGAGTGCAATCCTTTCTTCCTTGAAATCAAATGACACCTGCAAAGGAAGATCCATTTTATCCCCAAGATTAATTCAAACTGGGGATACAAAGGAAGATTTGGACTCTTAGGGAACTCCTGATTTTTTGTGTACACACCAGGTGTGGGGATCCTTAAGCCTTTCAGAGGTTGCTGAATTTATTATTATTATTATTATTATTATTATTATTATTATTATTATTATTATGCCACCCATCTGGCTGGGTTGCCCCAGCCACTCTGGGTGGCTCTCAACAGAATATTAAAAGCACGATAAAACATCAAACATTTAAAACTTCCCTAAACAGGGCTGCCTTCAGACGTCTTCTAAAAGTCAGATAGGCACCCAATTCAAAAAGCACAGCTGTTGGCTGCAAACGAAGACTTGAGAGTGTACTACAAATCCTTTGTCTTCACTGCAGCTTCAAGTTTCAAGCCATGGCTTGAACTTTTCTGTGCCTGGTTATCATATATGATGCTGGGCCTGGGAAAGGACGCTGGGCTTAGCCTAAAACTGCCTGGCAGACTGAATGATAAAGCTTTGGTGTGAGGATCGCTTAGAAAGTTTAGAAATCTCTCACTCTTTCTCTTTAGATCAATCACCACAAGAAAAAATGTAGGCTTCTTCCAAATAGCTGCAGCAGAAATTCAAACACGCACACCGCTGCTCATCTCCCCAAGGACAGAAAGAAACACTATTTAATACAACCTTCCACTGCCACATAGCTTTTGCCCACTCCTCTCACCTTTGCCTGTTCTTTACTGCTCTACCAGTAATTTCTGCTGACTTTAAGGTGCCGGAATGAACACAGGTTTCAGGAGGAATAAAAGCTCTTACCTAACAAAGCCCAGGAAATGTTGGTTGTTTTTGTTTTACTTTTTCTTTTAAGGGTATAAGAACATCTGACGCATGCTTCCTTGAAGAAATAAAAAAGTTCCACATTTTCTGAGAGCAACAGCTTTCCGATAAAAAAAAACAAATAAAAAACATGAATATGATTTTCGGTTTACCTAAAAAAGCTTCCTTAATTTCAGTCTTGTCTGTCCGTCGAATGATTTTCACCACAAAAATGACAGCCAGAGGTGTCAGGAATGAAATGGCCTATGAGAGAGATATAAAAAGGCATCATTTGTTACTGCATCATCTCTCCATCAGTCCCATGGAATTAATAATTTCCAGTTAGCTTCATTTAGATGATCTGGCTGAATTATCTCTAGTGAGTTCCCTAGATTAGAGCAAAACTGCATGATCACTATCTGTAGCCAAATCAGAGGCTTAGTTCTGAATCTTAACTGATATATAAATCAGTTGGAGCCCTACTTAAAATGTGTCAGCTTTTAAAATGGAAAGTAAGAGCTAAAAGAGGACAGATTACAAAGTTGCAGATGAACAGTGTTTCCCCAGAAATAGCTACACTGTTTGTAAGCCCCAAATGTGTGGAATCTCTGTGTGTGCATGACTGTCCAGTTTGTACATCATGATAAACCATAGAATCGGTAAGCCAAGAACAAACATTGGCTACATTTTGTTATTTGTTGGGTTTGGATAAACTCTAGGCAAGGATTGTGGTTGGTTTCCTCCCAGCACAAGGTGGAAAGCATGGGGCAGAGTGGCATTTGGTGTGGATAAGAAACTGCAGACAGAAAGGAAATCAGCAGCTTCCTTAGGCTTGAGCACAAGCTTCCATGCATCCTTGATGTGTGGGTTTATTGCCTGGTATGTAATAAATGTTTGCAGCATCGGGATCTATTCCAATAGATAGTGCACTATAAAAATAACGTTGCAATGTTAAACAGTAAACTACCCTGTATGATTTTTGCATTCTCCTAGGAAGCAAGGAATCCCTTGCTGCAATAGACAAAGCAAAGTTTGGCACAAGGATGTCAAGGCAGTTCATATTGCTTAGAATAGATTTTCATGCTAGTGGTATACAAAAATGCAACCTAGGTTTTGGGTTGTTTTTTTTTAAGCAACCATGTTGTTGGCCCTGGTACAGCTAGGATGCCAGTGTAATTAACTGGCAAAGTCAGGTAGGTATTACTTAGGGGGGGGGGTGCCAAAGGCATGCTAAAAAGCCAACAATAGAACAATTCTTTAAATACTTCAATAGCAGAAGGCTGACTAGAGAGGGGACCGGATCCTCCAATGGAAAGGAAGTCAAAGGTATTCTAAAGGAGAATAAGGAGATCGTGGAGAAGCTGAATGAATCCTTTGCATGTGCCTTCACAACAGAAGATATAGTGCAGATCCCAGTGCCTGAACTAACTTTTGCAGGAAGGGAGTCTGAGCAACTGGGGGAAATGGTGGTGACAAGAGATGATGTTCTCAGCCTAATAGACAAAATAAAAATCACCAAACACCAGATCCAGATGGCATCCATTCTTAAAAAACTCAAATTTGAAATTGCTGGTTTTCTAATGAAAATATATAACCTGTCCTCAAGATCAGTCAGTATAGATGAGAATTGGCCGATGTAACACCAATTAATAAAAAGGGATCCAGAGGAGATATGGGACATTTAAGAGCAGCTAACGTAACATCTAGACTAGTGGCCGGAAACCTCCAGAGGGTAGAGTGCCCTGGCATTCCAATCCTGCTTGCTCATTTCCCACAAATATCTGGTTGGCTACTGTGAGAACAGGATGCTGGACTAGATGGGCCATTGTCCTGATCCAGCAGGATCTTCTTATGTTCTTATGTTCTGTTCCTTGTTAACAAAGGGATTGGGGGTTTTGCTTTTCATTTACAATGTTTCTGTGCAATGGCATAATGTGTGTGTGGGGGGGGGGTTTCTACTTGGGCTCAGTTCTCCAGAATTGACAGTGTTCCTGTTCTGGCTTCCGAAAAATAAGGGAATGGGCTGATTTACAATCCAGTGGTCTGGTAAGTGGAAATGCACGGGGCCTTGTCTGCTGTGAAATATGCCACTGTCCACAGCTTCCATCACTCTTCTCACAAGCCTCATAAGTTTCATTAGTGCTGGGACACTGCTACCATTCATCATTTCAACTTGTTCCTGCCACTATCACAGAAAGGATTATTTTTGTCTTGAGATGGGATTACGACATAAAATGTAAGTCTAAATTCAAAAGGCCCAATTAGTTGGAACAAGACTTACAGTGAAATCCTATGTATGTTTACTCTGAAGGAAGTCCCATTGCATTTAATGGGACTTACCATACTCCCAGATAAGCATGTATAAGGCTTTCCTTATACAGTCATACCTCGGGTTAAGTACGCTTCAGGTTGAGTACTTTCAATTTAAGTACACTGCGGACCCGTCTGGAACGGATTAATCCACTTTCCATTACTTTCAATGGGAAAGTTCACTTCAGGTTAAGTATGGACTTCTAGAACCAATTAAGTACTTAACCTGAGGTACCACTGTACATAAATTCTGGAAGCCTTCTCATTTGCTGCAATTATGTAGGCTCCATACATCACAAGGTTGCACCTGTGTTTACCATCCAGTTACCATACACAAGGGACCCAGGTGGCTCTGTGGGTTAAACCACTGAGCCTAGGGCTTGCTGATCAGAAGGTCAGCGGTTCGAATCCCTGTGGTGGGGTGAGCTCCCGTTGCTCGGTCCCAGCTCCTGCCAACCTAGCAGTTCGAAAGCACGTCAAAATGCAAGTAGATAAATAGGAACCGCTACAGCGGGAAGGTAAACGGCGTTTCCATGTGCTTCTCTGGTTCGCCAGAAGTGGCTTTGTCATGCTGGCCACATGACCTGGAAGCTGTACGCCGGCTCCCTCGGCCAATAATGCGAGATGAGCGCGCAACCGCAGAGTCGGTCACGACTGGACCTAATGGTCAGGGGTCCCTTTACCTTTACCATACACAACATGACACATGAGAACCTCATAGATCCATGTGCCTGCATATATATATATTTTTTTTAAAAAATATTATTCCAAATGTTTGTAGGCTGTTAAGGGGGAGGAAGCTTCTGCAGAGTGTCTCTCATTTGTATAAAGAATTGCATTGTACCACATTCAGACAAATGAGCCTGTCTTTGATTATCCCTTGGATAAATGCATTTGATGAGTTAGTTTTCCACAATGGCTATAAATCATATTTTTTAATGCTATAAATCTTTAAGGAGCCTGTGTTTGTGTATATAATTGAGATTGGATCTTGAGCTGTGTATACTAGGAGTGTGCATCAGCTCTGTGTGTTTGTATGAATAATGTGAGGGGATCCATGTTAATAAGGCGTGTCAAGGTGGATCAGGGAGTTCCCAAACTTCTGAGAGCCTCTGCTGTCTTTTTTCTTCTTTTTTGTACATAAAGTCAAACTCTCAGCTCCCTACCCAGTGGCCTTACTTTGCTTTCCCGAGAAATGAAATGAAGCTGACCAGGGAAATGCCAAGCAGTCAAGAAAGAAAAAGGTGGGTTGTTTGTTTTGACAAGCAGGTCTACCTTTTAATCACAGTGAATTCTTCTCCCAGTGAACTCCAATCAAAGTTATTTAGGGGAGGGATGCTGAAGGAAACACACAGATCCTTCTCCTTATAATTTTGGCTGGGAAAGCAGAACAAAAGTGATGGAGTTAAACTATGGGGGTGACCTGCTTTCCCCCCCCCCCCCATTCTTCCCCCCCCTTACAAACAAAATAATATCACTTTGTTTTTTCTTCATGGAGAGTACTTCCAGGAAGAGTGATGAGGGGGGGGGGGAACCTAACTTTTCAGAGACTTTTTTTTTTTTACTGCAAAGGTGAAATCACTGAGCACAATAGCCAGTGGACCTATTTCTCCAAACTTTCGTGGCTTTGGTACCCAGGGACCATGTATGAATGTTCCCTCATGTCCCCAGTTTTCAAAACGATTGCCCAAAACAATGTGAGAGGGGGAATGTGTCTGCTATTTTCTCATCCTCAAATGGTAAAAGCTGCCCTTGCAGGGAAATTGCTGCCACATATTTTTCTGAAATTTGGCAGGCTTCATTCCTTCAGAGAGCATCCAATTCTGGCAGAAAATAGAAGAGGCTAAGTCTTTTTAAAAAATACAAACCAAAACACTAACATATAAATGCCTTGATGAATTTGTTCGAACTTTGGCTGGCACAATCCACTCAGGAAGGATTCCTTTGCAAGTAAATGTCAACCATTTATGTGTAAAGAGGGAAAAGTTATAGGCTTTTTAAGATTCCACATTATAGCCAACAGGGACAAAACAGAGCTTTGGATTTAACCAGTCTGACTGGGACCCAAATAACAAATCAATTTGGAATGACACAGAGCAGATTTGAAACAGATTGGGCTGTAGAATACCTCCAGGTATAGGGCGGTATAAAAATCCAATAAATAATAGAACGCTACAGATACAAGACTAATCGTGTGATTGCTGCACGCCCCTAGCATGTGTGTCCATATGAGACTAGTAACACCAGCATTTCCTGCAGCAACCATGATTTGTGAAGATGACCTCAGTAACGTGAAGTGTGGAGCTGCCCTTTCGATAAAGAAAGCTGCTCGAAAGGTATTCCAAGCAGGTTAAAACAGGTCTCCTAGCCACTGGCAATCATACACAATACCCTCTCCTGATTTCCTATTAATATATGTGGGAATTCCCTCTGTTTTTCTTTAAACTACCTGAGGGCTGAACTACACCTTATTGCAGTAGATCTGTGATTGGCTGTCCAGGTGCTTTTCTTTTGTTAAAAAAGAAGAAGCCATGTGGAGGATGGGCTGCCAATTTGTTTGGAGCACATAGCGGTCCTGGTAATTTTGATGGGCTTCCCTTTATGTGGGACATTCATGATTAGAGCTCCCTGTTCTCTCTCCCCGCCCCCTTTTTAATGAAATTTAGTTTTAGAGCAACACTGCCAATTTGTTGAGAGCAGCAGGTTCAATACTTCCCCCTGAAGTTTTCCCACTCAAAAATCCTCCCCCTCCCGTGGGTGTATGAACTCAACAGTGCTTAGTTTATCTTTTGGTTGCTATTTTGTTGACATTGTTAATACTGTTTTATCGATTATAAATGCTATGTTGACTCGTTAATCATAGGACATGACTTTTGCGTTAATTGTGATTGTGACATTCAGTTTATTTTTTTTAGTTGTTTCTTGGTTAAAAGAGTTTTATAAATTGCAATTGTTTCACCGATCATCTGTTACTCTGTATGCTTTATGCTGTATTTGTGATGTTCCATTTTGTTATCATTATTTATTGTTTGTAAGCCACTTTGGGACTCATTTGAATGAAGAAGGGGCATAGAAATATTAAAAATCAGACCAGTTAAAGCAATCAAAGGTAAGCTACCTTAAATCTTTTTGTGACCTGTACTATCTTTCCCCTATGTATCATCCTTTCCTTTCCTTACACAGTTATCAGATTTGCTGTCCTTTGTCTTAACTATGCTATTTTCCAGCAACAGAAATCCCTGCATGTTTGTCCCTTCCATTGACTGCTATAGCAAAGCCCCATCTTTACAAATTAGCCACCTCAGGTCGCCTAACTCCAAGGTCAGTTCTAGCCCTGACAGCAACCAACTCATAATAGCATAATGAATAAGAGTACTTTGTGTTTATGTGCACCCAAAAAATGTAATTATAAATACAGTGCTATGGTGTGCAACTCTAAAACATTCTTCTGTACTCCCCACCCCCCCTTCAAGAGCCAAGGCTAATCGGTTGTCTTTTGCAAGTTATTATCTCTCCTCAGAATAAAATCCATAAGATAAGCCTAGATGAGATCTCCTCTATATAATTCCAGGTAATGTTTTCTGTCCTGCCAGTGACATTTTCCTGGATAGTGGCTGCTTTCATGGGCAAGACCTTCTTAAAATCAAGCACATTCATTATCTATCCTGGAAGCTGAAAGATACAGAGCTGTACAAACCTTCCAGAAAAGCACTTCATGCCCTCTCATTACTTCAGGAAAACCCACTATCAGATAAGATTTAACGTGTGTGCAGAAAAATATTGATTTTCACTTAGGGCCACTTGGATAATATTGTTCCTGGATAAAAATTTTAATAGGTCAATGTTGAACTGAAACATTCCCCCCCTTTTTTCCCCTTTTAAACAAAAAGGTCAGTGGACAACTGGGCAGTCTTACTGCTATGCTATGAAATGAAAGGAAGCCATGTTTTGCTCCTGAAGTGCAGAACAACACATCAGTATACAGAATTTGCAAATTTTTACCTCCCTCTCCTATCAGGGAGTAGATTCATACCTATCTACGACACCCAAGTACAAAATGCTTATGGCCCCCTGCCAGAAGTGAGGGGCACACTATATATTAGGTGGGCTTGGCCCAGATACAGGCCTAATCTTTTCCCAGTTGACAACTTGTGCTTGTTAAAGAGAGAAGTGCCATGAAAAAAATACCGTATATGCATGCAGAGCTGACCTCAAACATTTGGCCATCTGAGGTAAAAGACAAGATAGTGCCAGCCATTCTGTATACAGAAGACAACATGATTGGCAGTTCAGTATTACTTCAGTGCTGGTGACAGGATCCTGTCCATACAGGCTATGGTGTTTTTTGTGGTGGGGAGGGTGCTACATGGTGCACTCAGCTCTGATCTCTAACAGAACAGAATGAGTAGTGATTCAGGATGAATGGCTATAGGGCTGTCCCTGACATATATTCTACCTAAGGTAATCACCTCACTCTGCCTAATGGTAGGGCTGGCCCTGCATGTATATCCTTTGCAGCAGCTTCAGCCATGCATGTGCCCCATGAAAGGCTAAGGAATGCAGAGGACTGAATCCATGTTGCAAAACTTGTCTGAGCAATGTCGAACCAAAAAAATAAAAGCTAGCCTGCCTGCTCAATACACCCACTGGTGCTGAAAACAATTATATACTTCAGGCCTACTGGCTGGTGCTGAACTCATGACAGTCCCACATCTCACATGGCAAATGCATGTGGTGCATATGGGCTGTTATCTCCCTCAGCAAACAGGTTTGCAGTACACAGCAAGGTCCTCCAGCTGTAAGACACCAAACTGACTTGGTAATATCTCCTGGAAAGCCAGATAGCATGATGGCACAGAGTCCATGCAGAAAAGCAGGGAACCCTCTAGCATTCTGGCCCACTCCCTATTAGAATTATTCTACTGCCATCTGCACTGGGAAAAGAACAGAACAGTAGGCTAGAAAGACCATCAGGCTAACTGCTACAAGGATGCTTTTTCCTCTCACTCCTCCAAGGAAGCGTAGATGGCAACGATGAAACTGACAAGTTGGGGAGGAGATGTGGTGGATATTGAACAAGAGATGGGTGTTTAGCAGCAACCGTTTGAGTTCCAGAAGCTTGCTTTGATTTACAACCACTATTGCATCAATATTTAAAATGCTTTGGGATCCATGTTTACCTGACACAGGGAAAGCAAACTGGCACCAACCATTTCAGTTGCAGGCAGACATTTTTTCTATTTCCTGGGCATCTGAACAGCACCAATGATATGATATTGTATGGTTAAATCTATTTCAAATAATGCTCTTGTAATACACACATATACACACACACAAACAAACTTTGGTTGTAAATCAGTTTTGGAACTCCTGGAGAGGGAGTGATATATAAATTGAACAAACCTAATTTGACTGGCAGTCAACAATTTATAAAATGAGAACATCAATCAATCAGAATTTGTGACAGGGTGGCTTAAAGAAATGTCATACTGTCCTTCACACCAACATTCAAATAATACCATGTTCCATTTATGTTGTCGCTGCAGCCTACAAATGTAACTGTTCTTTTAAGAATGCATTATTTCCAGTTTCGCTAACGCACAGTCATCAAACAAGCCTCATACAGCCATCAAACAATCATTAAATCTCTAGTACTTACAAACATGAGGCGTGTAGGTATGTTGTCAGATTCAACCAAAGGGTTTTTATAGAGCCAGATCTCTTCTGGCTGAATAACTCTCTGGAATGGATCCAAAAATTCTGTAAAACTAAACAAAACAATAAAAGAACACATTGTTTCACCATGTACCTGGAGCAAGAGACCTCAAAAAGTGCATCACAGGAGATTCCCACTTGCCATAATGAAAGAGAGACATTGTTTAATCAAGTGCAAGCAAATCCAAGGCAGAAAATGTTTGTTTATCTCCCTTCTTACCCTTACCCATCTCTAGAGTCCAGGGTGAATTCTATATTACAATATGCAAACAAAGACATAGCAAAATAAAACCAGACTAAGAAAGCAGAATACATATTATGAGTTGTATTCAATGAAGCTGTTGCACTTGTGCAATGGAACTTCCCTACCTACCCCCAGCAACCTCTCATTGTACACTCTCAAAATGGGTTAGGGGATTCTCCAGAGCAGATTTTTACAGTTTGTAGGAAAAGAAGAAGAAGGTGAAGCCATGTTACATGAATGGTACTCCACTCACTGCTTTATATCTCCAGTTCCTTATACCATACAAGCTGGAGTTTTCCTCACACCACTGTTGTCCCAAATGAAAAGGTTTCAGCAGCATGAAGGAAAAAAAAACCTGAGTTAGGTGGTAAACTTACAAAGCAGTAACAGGCAGTATTTGGAGCAATGAGTCAAAGACAAAATGCCTGAAGTATTTTATTGTTGCCCAACACACTTAGGAAAATAATAAATTTGTTCTTCAGGAGCAAACTTCCTCATCAGCAACCTGTGAAAATATAGTACTCTAGCCTCCTCCTTTGCCAAACTGTAAAGGAGGATTGTCCCATTGAAGAAATCTCTTTCCAAAACATTTGGAAACCAAAGTGCGGCTTCCAATTGGCTGCAGGAAGCTCCTGCAGCCAATCGGAAGCTGCGGAAGCCCCATCGGACGTTCGGCTTACAAAATAATGTTCAAAAACTTGGACACTCACTCCTGGTTTTTGATCGTTCGGGAGCCGAAATGTTTGACTCCCAAGGCGTTCAGGAGCCAAGGTAGTACTGTACTTGGAACTACCTGAAGAGCTTCCACAGGGCAACCACAGGGCAAACTGACCCCCAAGAGGCACACATCTGTCAAAGCTGCCACAAATGGCCACACATAGAAACACAGGAGCCTGGCTTAGGTTGAGTCGGACCACTGGTCCATCTAGCCTAGTCATTGTCTGCATTCACTGTCAATGGCTCTGCAGGGTTTTAGGCAAGGCTCTGGCCAATCTAGAGATGCTGGCAAAGGAACTTGGGACCTTCTGCATGCAAAGCAGATTCTCTGCCAGCAGCCACAGACCTTCACACTCATGCATCTAAGATCTGCAAACCAATGATGGGCTCAGCAACAGTGGGTGTGGCCCAACAGACACAATTCTCTATCCAAGCAATCAAGAGGTATTGTCACAGATCAGGGACGCAGTCTAGTCAGGTTAAATAACTAGAGGAAGGCCCAGGGCAAAAAAGGACTGTAGCCTGGATTGGTATAGCCTGGACAGAATTCTATAAATCCCTGGAAAACTACATTCACCCTCTGGGGCTGAGATTCCCCACCTGTGATCTCTTCGTTTCCTCCTCCCTCCCAGTCTTGCATTGGATGGGTGAAAAACCTATTAAAATGTGTTTAGAAACCTTTTTGAGCAGGCTGGCCTTCACAACCTGTGGCCCAGCAAGCCAAAGTGACCCAAAGACTCATTAAAAATAAAGGGTTTGCTACCTTTCTGGGAATGCAGAAGCAAAGGATGAAGTGTTGTCATGCATCTGACATGCTCGAACGCATGCTGCATTCGGCATGCCAGCTCATCAGGCCTGAGTTACCTTTTGTTTTATAAAGAAAAAGTAAATGTAGTCACAGCAACATAATTCACTGCATCTAAATACTGTCAGATTGCTTCCTTCTACATTTCCTCTTCCGTCTATCTAAAATGCTCAAATTATGTCTTTCAGCCATATGCGGGGGAGGGAGGGAACAGGCAAATTAACCCGATAAAAGCGAACAATAAGCAACTAGAGTCACAACAGAAAAAGAAAATCCTGCTGAAGACTTGGCTGCAAATCCAAAAAACAAAACAGCACCGCCCCCCTCCCATCAAAAGACCAGATGTATTTCATGCTGTTTGTGAACGCTTCATATATGAACTCAGCAGCACAGAGGCTCCTAAACTCTACAGACCAATTATTGGAGGTCTTGGCAGACCACTTTTTTGCCTCTCTTTTTTTAGCATTTGTAGTGCACTGTGCTAGATACTAAAGTCATCACGGGGGGGCTGAATGAAGCTTGTGGACCCCTGGTGGTCAATGGGCCTCATTTTGGGAACCTCTCCTGTAGTATATGAATTATATTAGTGGGCCTTCTCAGTAATATCACCTACCCTGCAATCCCTCCCCACCCCCTCAGCAAAGGGCTGTTCCAAAGGTGCAAACAACTCCTAAAGACCTATCCATACGTACCGGATTTCCCTGGCTCATAACATACATTGCACTCCTCTGTTTTATTGATGTTGGTGATGGATTCTATGTTTTTACTGATGTATTTCTTTGTATTTTAAGCTATAGTGTGTGTGTGTGTGTGTGTGTGTGTGTGTACGCTCATATGTGTGTAAAATTATTCTGTTTTAAGTAAACCTATTTAAGGATTTCTTATATTAGGCAGTCTATAAATATTATTAGTAAAATAAACAAATTAGGTTTTGAGAAAGAGCTTGTACAAACAGAATAATTTCTCTGGAGTTAGGGTTACTTTTCTCCCATTATGCTCTTCCACATGGTCATAAACAGCCCTTCCATGATCAGAAAAGGCTTTCTGCTAGCAAAAGGGGATGCTTGGATCCAAGCCATTATGTTTCAGCAAACAGGAAGCTCTTGGCTGCCAATGTAAACAATGGGTTTTTTTTTCCTCTAACGAAAGAATGAAGTCACAATCACTTTCCCCCCCTCTTCTGAAATATCATAAGTAAACCTGTCTTATCTATGACTCAGCACTACTAGCAACTTTGTGTGCAATTGCTGAAGTGGCCATTTTACAATCTACACACACAAATACACACTGTGTTTGTATGTTATACATCTGTGCCATCAAATTGCATAACATCCATTCAGAAATTAATGTGATCAGGGGCTCACCCGAAAAGGCTAATCCTAACAGTATGTTTTCTGAGCAAGAGTGTTTTCCAGAACATACCTACAGCATAATAAGCCATTTCAATGAGCACATTTCCATCTGTCATCCCCAATACACACCCATGAACTCCATGCAAAATAAATGCCATTAGAACCAAATGCCAAACTCTGAACCAAGAAGTTGGTTCAAAGTTACTGTTTGCATCAATCAAATATGTTCACATTTTGATTTCATTGCACCATTTACTCTACTTTTCCTTGTCACTAGAAGGGAGCGAGGGAAGCTCTGGAAGTCCTATAGTGAAACCCTCTTAGTACGACAAACACCCTCTGCCAAACACTTCACAGGGATCAAAAGTCTATGGCTATAGCTATGTTGTTGTTTAGTCATGTCCGGCTCTTCGTGACCCCATGGACCATAGCACGCCAGGCACTCCTGTTTTCCACTGCCTCCTGCAGTTTGGTCAGACTCATGTTGGTGGCTTCAAGAACATTGTCCAACCATCTCGTCCTCTGTCGTCCCCTCCTCCTTGTGCCCTCCATCTTTCCCAACTTCAGGGTCTTTTCCAGGGAGTCTTCTCTCCTCATGAGGTGGCCAAAATATTGGAGCCTCAGCTTCACGATCTGTCCTTCCAGTGAGCACTCAGGGCTGATTTCCTTCAGAATGGATAGGTTTGATCTTCTTGCAGTCCATGGGACTCTCAAGAGTCTCCTCCAGCCACCATAATTCAAAAGCATCAATTCTTCGGCGATCAACCTTCTTTATGGTCCAGCTCTCACTTCCATACATCACTACTGGGAAAACCATAGCTTTAACTATATGGACCTTTGTCGGCAAGGTGATGTCTCTGCTTTTTAGGATGCTGTCTAGGTTTGTCATTGCTTTTCTCCCAAGAAGCAGGGGTCTTTTAATTTTGTGACTGCTGTCACCATCTGCAGTGATCATGGAACCCAAGAAAGTAAAATCTCTCACTGCCTCCATTTCTTCCCCTTCTATTTGCCAGGAGGTGATGAGACCAGTGGCCATGATCTTAGTTTTTTTGATGTTGAGCTTCAGACCATATTTTGCGCTCTCCTCTTTCACCCTCATTAAAAGGTTCTTTAATTCCTCCTCACTTTCTGCCATCAAGGTTGTGTCATCAGCATATCTGAGGTTGTTGATATTTCTTCCGGCAATCAAACTCCATGGACAAAGACAACAGGCAATAGCTATATCACAGTATTAAAGATGTAGCAACCTTGTAGATGTGGCTGGAACTTTGGGCTTAAACACATCTCCGTGTGCCCATTCACTTTCCCCCAGAAAAACCCATCGTTTAGCACTGAATCGGAACCAACAGCAATCACATTTTCCACAAAATTGCCTTTTGTTCTGATTTAGTGCTGAAGGGCGGGTTTTCCTAGAACAAGCAGCAGGGCAAAGCCAAAACTGGTGAAAGTGTGAACAAGCCCTAAGCAAGAGAGAGTCAGGAGTGCAGACAGCAGTTTCCAGAAGACATTTCCAAAGCAGCCATCAAATCATGAAGCCCAAACAATGGGTTTGGCAAAGTCAGTTGTTACTGTCTTGCCAGAGTGGTGCAATGCTCTAGTTATCTCCCACTTGGACTACTGCAATGCGCTCTATGTGGGGATACCTTTGAAGGTAACTTGGAAACTGCAATTAATCCAGAATGCGGCAGCTAGAGTGGTGACTGGGAGTGGCCGCTGAGACCATATAACACCGGTCCTGAAAGATCTTCATTGGCTCCCAGTACGTTTCTGAGCACAATTCAAAGTGTTGGTGCTGACCTTTAAAGCCCCAAATGACCTCGGTCCTGTCTACCTGAAGGAGCGTCTCCATCCCCCATCATCCACTGAGGTCCAGCGCTGAGGGCCTTCTGGTGGTTCCCTCACTGCGAGAAGTCAGGTTACAGGAAACCAGACAGAGGGCCTTCTCGGTAGTGGCGCCTGCCCTGTTGAACGTGCTCCCAGCAGATGTCAAAGCAGTAAGCAACAATTTTACTTTTAAAAGACAACTGAAGGCAGCCCTGTTTAGGGAAGTTTTTAATGTTTGATGCTGTATTGTTTTAAATATTTGGTTGGAAGCCGAATATTTGTTGTTGGGCGGGTATTATTTCTTTTGCACCAGGCTCCAGCTGGTGGATCTTGGGGTTCGAGTAAAAAAAAAAAGTAGTTTTCATAAGTTTGAAGTGTCTCTTGCCTCTCCACACACACCAGAGTTCCTTCAGGAAAGTTCAGACAATGATTACTCCCAAAGACATTCGCAAAAGAGAAAGACTCTGGCCTTTTATTGTTTTTTCAGTGAAAATAGGAGGGTCTTTGTATTTCATCCAGAATACCATGTGTAGGCTGCCAGCTATATATCAGTCATCAGAAGCAAAATACTTACCCTGGTGTTCTTTCCTTTTGCCCTTTTCTGTACAGTTTGGCATAGAAATGTGTATTTGCTGAAGGCTATGAGCAAACATTTAAAATCTAAAGCTATGATACAGATGCCAGTAATCCAATGGAAGACTATTTGCTTTTTAATAAGACTTTCCCAGAGAACACAGTTTTCAGAAATACCATGGAAGTCAAGATTGCCACATTTTATAAAAATTGGTTTGGGTTTCTGTGCTTTTTATTTTATGCTTTGCTGGAGGACCCAACGTGAAAGGTTTTAGACTCAGACCATAGTTAAGGGACAGGCTTAGATGAACTCAGTGAGGACAGCTATCTGATTGCTTCAATATAATTGATGTTTGAATTATTTCACAATCAGAAGGTAGCTTTAGCATTTATTTCATCATATTCATGTTAGTTACTTCACACACTGCACCCAGCCGCAGTCTCCATCTGGCTGAGGCTGCACCTTCTTGCATAAACCTCCCAGAGAGTTTACCTCCAAAATATAGCAAGCCTCTCAAAAGTATATCACCACAAATTTAACTTGAGAATGGTCTAGAGGACAACTTGCTCAAACCTTCCTTCCTCCCGCAACCACCTGCAAAGTGAGGCCATCTTTGAGAGGATGCACATCAAGACTAACTGGAAAGACTCCAAAGGATGGAAAAGAACATGCTTGCAGGTATCGAGCCTAGATATCAAATTTGGAAGTAGAAGTAGAGTCAAGGGACTCCATCATAGAGAGAAGAGCTCCATTTTGAGAGACACCCTTTGGTGTGAATGAAGGAGCCATGATGGGCCTCCAGTTGCACTTGGACTTAGCAGCCCTGGCCAGCATGGCCAAATGCCAAGGATGATGGAAACTGGAGTCCAACTGCAACTAGTGGCCCATGGCTCCTCCATCCATATCAAAAGCTGCTCATCAGCATGGCCAATTGCCAAGTTGTAATCTACACAGGGCAGTCTGGAGCAGGTCGGGTGCCCTAGCACTGAGGTGCGGAGATCGCTCTGGCGCTCCTGCCCTCGCAGCGGCATGCCTGGTTTCCGCGCGGCTTTGCCGCGCAGCGCCGCACACCACCCCGCCTCCCGGCCCAGCGCCCTGGCACGCCGCGCCACCAGGACCGTACCTAGAGCCAGCCCTGAGTCTACATACCCTAGGAAAACCACAGCTTCCCCATTCCTGACAGGAAAAGGAGGAATAGAGGTTCCACTCATGAAAGATGTGGAACAAGCTTTCTTTACTAAATAATAATGATACGTGTGTTGTAGATTACTTCCTAATATAATCTGGGGTAAAGGTAAAGGTAAAAGACCCCTGGATGGTTAAGTCCAGTCAAAGGTGACTATGGGGTTGCAGTGCTCATCTCGCTTTCAGACTGAGGGAGCCGGCATTTGTCCACAGACAGCTTTCTAGATCATGTGGCCAGCATGATTCAACCAATTCTGGTGCACGGAACACCATGATGAAGCCAGAGCGCACGGAAATGCTGTTTACCTTCCCGCCATAGCCGTACCTATTTATCTACTTGCACTGGCACGCTTTTGAACTGCTAGGTTGGCAGGAGCTGGGACAGAGCAATGGGAGCTCACTCCATTGTGGGGATTCAAACTGCTGACCTTCTGATTGGCAAGCCCAAGAAGCTCAGTGGTTTAGACCACAGCGTCACCCACATCCTAATCTGGGGTACACTATTTAGAGATTTTTTTAAAGTATTAAGAAGTTCATTTAAATGCTTTTCAATAAATCAAATAAATACATTACTAATAATTCTCTCCTTTTTTTCACTACTTAAACCTCACCTTTCATGCCTTGAAAATAACCACCATAAACGTTAAGGAACCTTTGCATCACAAAAGAAACTTTATGTCACCGTCATGCATATTTAAGATACCACTTTAAAAAATGGTTTTTGATCCTCTTTCTAGTTCCTCTGCGAATAAATGACTGATACGAAATTCCTTACTGCCGCTTTGATGAAAAGCCAACCCAAAAGGAAGCCAGAAGCTGGGGCATTGGTGAGGCAAGATAAGTACAAATGCCGGTGCTTATCACTGTCATCCTGTTTGCCACATGGAAGTTGGAGGAATTCTATTAAACAGAACAAAATGTTGCTGACCAGTTGTGCTGCTCAAATAAACTGCTTTTATTTGAGCGCAAAGACTCCCCAGAGCAGGGAGGGTCTTTTCAGGACAGCTGCAATTCATTAGTCTGAAGGGTGCAATAAAATAAACAGAATGTTATTACCAAAATATTAAGTTGGCATTGACAATGTCGCCCACTTCTACAGGGCAACCTTCTGCCTTCTTCGCTGAATATATAAAGACTGTGACAGATTCAATGGAGCAGAGAGTATGGACCAGCTTCAGAAGCCCATAGGATGACTGCTGAATGAACCACTGTGATGGTTACTAACCCTTATGGCTTCAGTCTTTCTCTGTCTCTGAATGCTGGTTGCTGGAAACCACAGCAGCGGAGATGATGCTGAACTCAGGGTGCTGCTTGTAGATCCCACTGGCATCTGACTGGCCACTGTGGAAAAAGGATGCTGGACTAGATGGGCCACTGGCCTGATCCAGCAGGTCTATCCTTATGTGAGTGCACAAATTATGGTTTCTGTATGTATAGCCCCCACACAGAGGAGGCAGTTCATATCAATGGCCATACAGTCAGAAGCTGTTTGGAGAGATCCCAAGGTAGCTGCAGGGGAGACACCATCACACCGATTATTGCTGTGGACCCCTGTCCAAAGGATATTTGAGGAGCTCATGTTTTGCAAATTCCACTAGAAGCTGTCCTGATCCATATCTCCTGGTCTAATGCATGGATCAGAATTCAGTCATCCATTAGGTTTTGCTCTTCTCCGGGCATTTCTGTTTTCAGCTAAAAGAGGCAGCAACAAGCATTTCAAAATGTACATTTTGAGATGAAATCCTGTAAAATGTTCATCTCGAGGAACAAATGTTTCCATTCAGATCTGAATTTTTCTTTGGGGTCTTAATAAAAACCTAAAAAATAATGTGAAAACTGGAAGGAACAAACCTATGAGTGTGCACATGTAAAAGTGGCACCGCTTAGGAAGAGACTGCTTTGTCCATCCCTAGCCTGCTGCCTTCATATTTTCCTGGGGTGAGGAATCTGTGGCTACAACTCCTATTGGTTCTGACCATTGGCCATGCTGGCTGGGGCTGTTGCAAGTTGAAGTCCAACATCTGGAGGGCCAGAGATTCCTCACTCCTGATATATATCAGAAGGGTGTGAAGACAATAGATTTAGGATGGGGGAAGAAAGATGCTTGCCAGACCTGAGAGAAGGAAAAAACTAAATTCCAGCAACACATTCTATTTCAGGGGTGGAAAAATGGTGACTGACACCTTCCCTGTCCAGACCCTTTGGCTATTTTTGCTGGCACCAATGGGACAAGCAAGACCTGGGACTCAGATATAAGCTGCAAATAAAATGTTTAAAATGTGTTGTAAAGTGCAATATACAAATGTGACACTAGTTGGCGAAAGTGAGCTATGCCAAATTCAATGTATTTTTCAAAACTTTCTTTTTTTAAAGAAAATGCATTTTCACAGCTTTTTTCTTATATGTGTGTAGGTTCCACCCTAGAGAGCCACAGATTCCTCACCCATGCCCAACATACAGCAACATTTGTTCTTCTGAAAAACTATTGAAGTATAGAACGCAATTATCTAAATAATTAAAAGCATCAATAATTATCCTGATCTCCCCCAAACTTGAACAAATGTTCATCAAGTATATTTGTTGTGTTCATGCAAAGGCTTATTGCAAACCGTAAGATTTATAGTTTGACCAGGCTGTTAACACAACTGCAAATCAAAATTTTGCTCCTGTGTCGTAAAGGGGAAATGTTGCATGATAACTTTCTGAACAAAGTAATATGCAGTGTTTACTCTCAGTTTTGATTAACAGTCTTCAAAAGAAAACATGAGCCTCTATTGCCTTTGATTGTCCTAAGGGACAGAGGGTTCTTAATATTCAGCAAACACACCATGCAAAGAATTCAAAGTTTGTTTCAGAACTGAACAGTTCTAGTATCTCATTTTTATTCTTAGTCACACTGTAATTAGGGATTGCTTTAAACAAAAACAAAACACCACACCACACCAAATATTAAGACAGCAGTAATGGCAACTATTGGGAATAGATAATATAGTTTTCAGTAGGAGGCAGTCTAGATGACAAAGTTAGTAAAGCATGGGTCAAGAATCCAGGAAGCTCAATTAAAAACAAACGGCAAGCCAAATGAGATTCAAACATAAAAGCGCATTCCAGGTACAGTCCAATGCTAAAATAGTACATCGCTATGCAAAGACAGTGAGTGCAGCAGCTGTACCAAAGATGCCTTTCTCACAAGAAGCTGAAAACACCCACCCTCAAGTTCAGGGGTCCCCAAATCTTTTGGGAACAGGGGCACATTTGGAAATCTAAGAAATGATCAAGAGCACCACAAAAAGCAGCCAATACCCCACTTCCAAAAAATGGGCACCCACCCCAACAAACAAAGGCCTTAGTGGGTGCCAAGAGTGGGGGGCATGCCCAATGGCACTGTGGTGCCCAGTGGTGAAATATTGGGAACCTGAGTCCAAGTAAAAGCTCTATGGCAATAAACCTATACACAGTTAAAAAGGTAAAGGACCCCTGACAGTTAAGTTCAGTCGCAGACGACTCTGGGGTTGCGGCGCTCATCTCGCTTTACAGGCCAAGGGAGCTGACATTTGTCCGCAGACAGTTTTTCTGGGTCATGTGGCCAGCATGACTAAGCCGCTTCTGGCTCAACGGACGACCGAAACCAGAGCAGTGCATGGAAATGTCATTTACCTTCCCGCCAGAGCGGTACCTATTTTCTTGCACTTTTTTGGCATGCTTTCAAACTGCTAGGTTGGCAGGAGCTGGGATTGAGCAATGGGAGCTCACCCTGTCAAGGAGATTCGAACCACTGACCTTCTGATTGGCAAGCCCATGAGGCTCAGTGGTTTAGACCACAGCCTGGTTACACACAATTATCTGGGAGTAAACCTCTGGAACTTAACATGCATTAACTTGCACAATTTTATACTATAAGTTTATTTTAAAGTATTCCTCTTTGTTTCGCTTGAACTTACTACCTTAGAAAAGGAGCACCTCTGAAGCCTGTAGCCCTTCAATTACTGTAGTTGTTTCCTGTTCATATTAGATATGAATTACGGTAGCTTTAGTGGTACCTTAGTCCTCAAATGCCTTGATTCTCAAATGCCGAAAACCCGGAAGTAAGTGCTCCGGTTTTCAAACGTTTTTCAGAAGCCAAAGGTCCAATGTGGTTGTCGGCTATTGTTTCTGGGGTGCCTGCAACAATCAGAAGCTGCACCTTGGATTTCAAACATTTCGGAAGTCAAACCGACTTCCAGAACGGATTAAGTTTGGTGCTTTTGTTTTTGCTATTTATTTTGCGTTTTTGTTTTTGAAGCTTTTTCAGTTAATTTGTTTTTGTGACTGTGTGGAACCCAGTTCAGCTACTGATTACTGATTGAGTGAGTGAGTGCAGAAATGGATAAAAGCCCCCCCCCCATCCAAACAATGACTATCATCAGTGCAAGTAAGGGGAAAAAAATAATCTTAATTTTTATCATCTATTTTATAGTATAGTACATTGATTATTGCTTTCATTTTATGGATCAATGGTTTCGTTAGATAGTAAAATTCATGTTAAATTTCTGTTTTAAGGGTTGTTTCTAAAAGTCTGGAATGGATTAATCCGTTTTGCATTACTTTCTATGGGAAAGCGCGCCTTGGTTTTGAAACGCTTTGGTTTTGGAACAGACTTCCGGAACAGATTATGTTTGAGAAGCAAGGTACCACTGTATTTAATTAGTCAGGTCCTCCTGTCAGGTAAGATCTTGAATTGTTCCTTTCCTCTTTTCAAGATAAAGAAATTTCTTCTTCATTTATTTTCTTTTAATCTCCATTTGTTTCAGTTCAGTTTTATCATAGTCGTCAAAAACTAGTGTGGAGCAAACTCAACTGTAATTAAGGCAATCACTTCTAATTCAGAGGAACAGCAGTTTTTATCCACTTCTTTTCTAACTCTCAAAGTAGCTTCCCCTTCCCAGAAATAGTGTCTCATTTGCAAAAGTTAACACAAAGGATACAGTAATTGAAACAAAATATATCTTTGTCTATTTAAATACATATATAAAATTTTAGAAAACTCAAAGGGAATAAAAGGGTCTCACACTGTCCAAAGTTGCGGCTCCCTTATCCTACCTGGGTACAATTCACCTCCGGTTTTGATGGACATGGATAAAATGCATAACACACCCATTGGCCAGTCACATCTCCCCTCCATGCAATAATGTGTTCCTCCTCTGTCAAACAGAAATTGCTTTTATATACTGTGAATCTGGTTGACTGACTCCACAGGCCTGGAGCAGTTACCAAGCTATGGACTATTTATCTCCTATCCTTCGGGAGGAAGGGAAGAGCTACTGGTAATTTTACAGGAATCACTGGTGTAAGTAAGTAAAGGATCAGCACCCACTGTGCCCTATTGAGTCAAATGCTGGGGAAATATTATAGAATCTAAAATTGCACTGGGATACTAATTGGCAAGCAAAAAGTTATTAGAACGCACCTGTATTTTCTGACAAACTTGGATTAGCAATCAGAAAGTCTGTCTCGCTTACATTTGTTTATTAAAATCAACTTCCCAATGAAACACTAATTTGTCGTGCACATCCTCTCCTGGGTATCCCAGATGAATAACTAGGAGTGACCTCAGAATGTTTAACAACGTTGCTTCTTTGTGGAATCTGACTCCGTATCGTTTCAAACATGAAAAATTCATGGTTGTGCCCTGGAGATACTTTAAGGAAATCATTAGAAATAATAAATTACTTTTAAAAGGGAATTTCAGTGGAGAGGGATATGTCTTTGTCCTAGTCCAATAATACAGA
Organism: Zootoca vivipara; assembly: GCF_965207765.1. Taxonomy (NCBI): domain Eukaryota; kingdom Metazoa; phylum Chordata; class Lepidosauria; order Squamata; family Lacertidae; genus Zootoca; species Zootoca vivipara. The sequence continues at coordinate 44,083,233 of NC_142588.1, forward strand.
TAAGATAAAGATCCGCTATATATTCTTTCTTGTTGCTTTTAACGTCAAGGAAAATCAGCAGCAGTTCAAAAACTATGAGTTCTAATTCTTACCACAGTCAGAAGCTTTCTGCGGAAAGTCCTTGAGAATGAATGAATTTTAAAAGTTTGTACACACACAATTTATATCCAATAATCTGCTGATTTTGCCATTCCCAGTTTATTGTAATTTTATGCTGATCTTGATATCCCCATTAGTTTCGCTAGGGTATCTGCCATGAAATATACAATCCTGATAGATACTCTGCTGATAAAGAAACAACAATTATACATTTACAAACGATCAAAGTTTGCTGAGAGATTTGGAAAGTCGAATGTGAATGGATCCTTGCAACTAACTTACAATGTTCTCCGATAAGCAGGTAGGGAGGAAACAAAGGCTTTAAGCATGTCTGTGGAACCCAATAGGCTTTTTCAGTAAGCCACCAGGTGTTCTGTAAATCAAGTTCTCTTCTAAGCATAGCGGGAGCTTATAGCTGCTTTTTTCTGCTTTCTCACTCAGCAGATGGTTCCCAAACCTGCTCTTCTACCTTACGCTATCCTATGGCTATTCTCACGAGGAATCCTATTCGGCATAAGGGAATTTCCCTTTAAAGAAGGGAGAACTTGACAGCTATGCTCCAGTGGAAGATCTCTTGCTCATATTCACTCTGCCTATATTTAATGGCCTAAATCTCACTGAGCATCAAGACCTCTAAACAGAGGTGCCAACTTGTGCCATAGACTTAGGGGGGCCAAGGTCACATGTCATGTTACACATGAGACGCACTAGTGTGACATCACACACACATCCTTGGAATGAAGCTGAGCAGGGAGCCAAGCATGGTGTGGCTTCTATGGCCAGCAGCTCATCCTCTCTCGCACTCGGCTTCCTTTTACAGCAGCAGCAGCAGAAGTAGCCAGCCACATCGCCCAAAACAGCTCACCCCTCATGAGCTGGCACTGCTGCCCCCAAACCTAGGTATTCTAAGGAAGATACAGAGGAAAGGAATTACACATTTGCCCCCAACTAGGGGTCTTCTCAGCCCTTCCTCTGGCTTCTAGTCTGAAGATATAACACTTCTGCCTTTTTCAGACTCACTGAACCCCAGTAACACCCCCATTCCTTGCAATATCATCAATTCTGCACATAAAGACTTGACAAGGCTTTTTAAGACAGCACAGTAAGCTCCTTGCGGGAGGAGTCAACTTTCCCAGCCTATTTATGGCCCTGTAGCTTACAAAGAGGTATGGGTGAAAACCAGTATCGGATCACAAGTTTTGCCACTCTATGGAGATGTATTGTAGAGAATTCTCTAGCAAGACCCAGGTGGAATCTACACACATATAAAAAACACTGTGAAAATGTTGGGTTTTTTTATTTTAAAAAAGTTTCGAAAAATACATGGAATTTTGCATAGCTCACTGTCGCCATCTAGTGTCACATTTGTATATTGCACTTTACAACACATTTAAAACATTTTACTTGCTGCTGTGAAGGTGAGTCCCAGGAAACATTACAGTTAGTGTCATTGTAATTGTAATTAGGACCATACTGTATAGTGCTATACTGTGTCACTAAGTGTTTGCGGCTGAGGTCAGGAGTTTTCTGTTGAAATTCTGTTCTCTTTTAAGAGAGATAAACTTCTTGTTTAGCTACCTGTTCAGTGTGTCCTCGCAGCTTTCCATGACAGCTTTTTTTAAAGAAATAAATAAAACATTTATACCGGTAGGTACAGAATCAGCACATTTTTAAAATGACTCTTGCTCTTGCTGAGTTTGTCTAAGATCTACTCTGGATCAAACTGAGTTAGAACAGTGATTTAAAACTAATTGTGTGTTGATTATGTACCTATGAATGAAATGCATTTATTTATTTTAAAACCCTTCAGGAAAAAGTGTCATAATACTGCAAAATACTTTAAACGAAACACAGAAGAGAGAAAAGGTACCTTTTCTGTCTTCAAAGTAGTGTGTGTGTGTGTGTGTGTGTGTGTCAATACTGGGAAAATAACATCAGAAGAAAGGCAAATTTATAAATCCCACTTCGTAGTCTAATAAAACACATTAATGTGATGGTTGGGGGTGGGGACTTTAAGATGTCAAGCAAAGCAATGTACAATCCTATAAAGGTTTATTTTGAAATAAGCCCTGCAGTGTTCAATGTGGCTTACTGTCTACTGTGTTTAGGATTGCAAACATGCACATTACAGCTTTAATAATGGAGGATGAAAAACAGTCTTGGAGGCACAGTAGATAGGAATAAGCCATCACAATCCCGTAAGTATCTAAAACCAGATCATGGAGCTTAAATAAGTTTTAGCCCTTCATTCCAACCATGGGGATGAACTGAATTTCATTTATAAACCCAAAGGAATTGTGCAATAGCTGAATAAATTCCACCTCTACTCAGTAAAACATATGAAGACCAATGATTCAATAACAAACCATTGAGCTAAACCATTGAGATGTCACAAGTAGCAGCCGCCATTGACCCTTTTCAGTACATTACTCATTCTGGGCCCCTGACATTCAAAAATTGGGAGGGCCTCCTGTAATAGGGAATCTTCTGTATCCATAGGGACTCTTTGTGCCTTTTAGAACCCTGCTTTTCCAGGATTTTGAAATGTGTGGGGAGTCTCCATGAACACAGGAGTCTCCCCGCTTCATGCGATCACACCCCACCCAACCAATCAACTCAGAGAAGGTAACCAGAATGACAAGGGGAAAGAGAGTGAACATACTAATCCCTACAGCCCCCTCTTATGGGATTACTCTACCCAGCAACACAATGCCTGACCAAGGCTTCAGAATTTAATTTGATCTGAGAAGTACCATAACTGAACAGAGCTCACATAAAAATATCCACTCCTAGTGACCTCAAGCTTTCTTCATTTCAGCAGTACAATTTAGGGTGGGTTGGGGACATCATTTTGTCGCTGCTATCGTTAAACAAATAGGAGTCAGAAATCCTTACTGATCTAATACCAATCACCCAGGGATCTACCAGCATGTCCAGATCTACCTTCTGCCAGCCACTGACTTACAAAGGAAATCTGGCTGACACAATGTGAAACCTTGCCCCACACATTTTACTTGTGTCCAAATATTTCCGAGAGCGTAATAAACTAGCTTCTCTTCTTATTAATTAGATAATGTTTGGTGGGCTCTTAAGGATGTGAAAAGCTCTATAGAACTGCTAAGTATCACAGTTTCCGATGTGACAGTAGTGAACCATTGAACCAAGAATGATACAGTTCAGTGAAGGGAAAAACTGATCAAACAAGCTCTTTGCTTTCCTTTTTGTTGCCATCTCCCCTTAGCAGTGCTATGAAAACAGAAGCAAGGCAAGACGTAATGGCTTTCAACGGTAGATATGGAGGTGCAACAATTGTCCTAATTTTAAGAGCAGGTCAGAGTTGTGCAGGGATGGGGAATTGGACACAGGTTGTTGGACTCCAACTCCCAACAGCATGATCAATAGTCAGGGATGCAGGAGCACAAGTTTTGAAGGCTAGAGATGTGCAACACGTAGACCACATCAGGACCAGGTTCATATCCTGCAAAGTTGTTGTTTTTCTACTGCTTGAGCCCTTACCAATCACTGTGTGGCTTACCCAGACCACTCACACACCAGGAATGTATGATAAACATGCATTTGCTTCAAAATAATTCACAAATAAGCATCATTACAGTAAACCATAACTCCTTTTCCCCAATTGTCACTGAGTCTCCTTGGCTTCTTGGAAGCAAGCAGCTTCAGCGATCCAGAGTGTGCTTTTACCCTCCAAGTAGGTCAGCCAGCCTGGAAGATGAGGCAGAGCACATCAAGCTGGAGCTTGACGACCATAGCAGGGTCAGGATTTTCCGCCGGTTCTTCTGTAGCAAACGCACCGTTCCACTTGAGGTGTCCTGCTGCCCACATTGTTCTCTCTTAGCTTGCCCAGCATCCATCGAGAACTGGATTGTCAACTCACTAGAAGGGGCTTAACTGAATTCATTTACTGAAAGAACATACAATGGAGGTCACATTGCAGAGTACTGCTCCATGCAAGGGGAGATCCTGATTTGCAAAGGATCCTCTCTTCCAAGGAGAAGCTCTACATGTGCACAATGGAAAGAGCCCCCTTCTCCACAGTTGTTGAACACATGTCTAGTGGGATTTATGACCAGCCTGGGTTAGGATACAGGAGCACAGCAGAAGGGCTGCCTATGAACTGTGCTTGAGGCAGAGATAGTGGATGGGTTGGAGCTCCTTTAATTTACTTGATCAAGCCCAATTTGTGGGTGAGTGAAGGACAGGCAATCCTTTTGGGGCACCTCTGTTGTTGCTTGGGCCAGCCCTTGCATTTTTCTTTGGTGGGTTTACTAACAAAATTCAATCTGCCTTGGATTCCTTTTCTCATTCCAAGTGTGCAGGGATAGGCTGCCGGTTTTGGTGATGAAGGAAAACACTCTGCACATGCATAGGCACTGTTCTTAACTTTTGCTGTACATACTCCAGAGCTCAGCCTGACAAGAAATCTAGGGCTGCTGAACCCATCTGCCATTTAAATTCCACTCTCCAAGAAACACATCCTCTCTCACAGTGCTGATATGAGGCAGTGGGAATGGGGAGAGAAAGATTTTCTAGAAGGGTATCTGGATATCTGGAATTTTCCCATATTTTTCAGTAGAATCCTGTAACACAACTACATGGGAGTAGGCACCATTAAACTTAGGGGGGGACTTATTTTGGAGAAGAGATCATACATTGGTGGAGTAAATCAAAGGAACTTCTGCATAAATATGCATAGCACTGGACTGAAAGCTTCATCACAGTCTCCGAAACTGCTCTGTTTTTTTAACCATGCCCAGAATTAAAATGCTGAAGAGACAGAGAAGAGTTTTCAAAACACACTGTTCTCCTTGTGGATTAATTCAAAGCAGGTGGTTTTATAGCCTTTAGAACTAAATGAAAATCATCATTCATATTAGTGGTTTAAATTACAGAAAGGCAAAGGTAATTCATTGAAATCCCCTAATGTAGGGGAAATATAAGCTTCACTCTTGGTAGTCAAATCTGAAGACAATAGCATCTTCAAAGAAGTCACTCTCAATAGGAAATTAGTTTCTACTGCAAAGATGGCTTCATACAGCTACATACATTTTGTCGTCAAAACACTGATTTCAGGGAGGCATATAAATATGGCTCAATGGTTCGTACAAATGCTTTTGTTTCACCACCCCTTTCCTCCCCTTTCTCTGTGTTTTTCTTGTATCTGCACATTTCCTTTGCTCCTCCACTACATCATCTTAAATTTAAGCATTTGTGGTTCACTGAGTTGTGCCTTGTGCCACAGATATGTCATTCTTGATAGGACAAGAGGAGAACAACATCCAACAAAATTACCAACCATGTGACTGTTATTGACTAAAATCCAGATCCTCCAGCTTATGCACTTCAAAGTATGCTTCTGAAGACGTAAGGGTAACATTTTCTTCCTATGCAGCTGTGAAAGGCGGCAGGGAGCCTTCCCTTTACAGATCTGAAATTGGCAGACCATGTCTTGTCCAGGTTCACAGTTCAGAGTTTTGTTCAGTTATTAGAAATCACAAGATGGAGATTGCAAAAATAAAAAGTAACTGACAGCAGCGGTGCCAAGAAGCAGTCTCAGAGCCAAGTCCTCCTTATTTATCTACCACAGTAGAAAAGGTCGATGATGTTGTTTTGCAACAGAATGAATTATATTTCTCATTGCAAGTGAAAAACACGCACTTGGTGGCACTACAGCCTTCCCACAATACAAAATTGCAATGGAAATCAATTGTAACCAAAATTCAATCAACAGGTTCAAAAGGAAAACTGGCGACTTTTTTGGCTGGTGCAACAATGTAGCACACTCACATTATAACTGAACATCCAGACATTCAACATGGAATAGAAAAGATGGAGACATAAAATGATAATGCCCAATTTATTTGCAGAATCCGTTTCACAGTCTTGTCTCAACAAGAGCCCTTGACAGCTTCATTGTTGAAGGGTTACTGAAAAATGACAACAAGGAAGATGAAATTGACAATGATGTGGAAAGTGCCAAGGCAGCAGGGACTGGTACCCATTACAGCTGGTGAGGTGGAAGGCAGGCAGCCCACCAGCAGATGCAGCCAGACCAGCAAGGAAGGGCTGGGCCATGGGAAGTAATCTGGAGCAAGCCCGGAGTTGGAAGCCAGGACTCTGGATCAAAGAGCAATCAAAGAGCAAACCAGGAAGCAGAACCAAAATATAATTAGGATCCAATGGAGAACATGCAGGCAAGGTGGGAGAACAAGTCAGAATTCAAGGAAAGATCAGAAATGCAGAGATGTGCCAGGTAGAGTTTGCTGCTCAAGCAAGACACAGATGAAAAGGGGGAAGCCTTTTATACCTTTTCCTGCAAGGAAAAGGCGATGATCAGCCAGGGTAGTGGGAAGTGGGGGGCAGTTAAGAAGGTTTCTTAATGCATTTCAGTGGTTTACCACATGAGGCAGCCACACTTGTACTGGTACTTAAGCTGCTCTTGACAGGAAGCTGGAGAAGAATTTCATCACCTGTGAAAACAGGAACAGAACAGCCAAGTCCAGGGCCACCGAGTGACTCAACCATAACATGACATTAGAGGTTGGATAGTCATTGGTTAGGCATGATTTAGTTGAGATTCCTGCATTGCAGAGGTTGGACTAGATGAGCCTTGGGGATCCCCTCCAATTCTACAATTCTATGATTCATTCCCGGCAAAGACAACCATGGGACGAATGTGTCAGGGATGAGATGAGTCGGACGAGGAGGAGTGGTGGCAAGCCCCCCCCCCCCCCGGAAGGATGCCCCCACAGGAGGAATTCATACCTGGAGAAGACTGGTGGCAGCACTCTTCAGAAGAGGGAAGTGGGAAGACCAGAGCAGGAGGAGGAAGAAGTTGAGCCAGAATCAGGCCCTTGTGAGGAGAGGAGCAGGCGGGGCCCCTCCCCTCCTCCCTTCACAGCTGTAGAACATAGAGCTGATAGCCAAAGGGAGCAATTAGAGGCAATTGCAGCTCGTAAAAGGCATGGTGGTGAGCCGGCTACTTAAGGAAGACCAGCTACCCCATTCTCTAGCACCTGCAACTGCTGTGCTGAAGCACAAGGTTGTTCTTGCTTGTCCTGTTCGCGACTCCAGCCTCTGGAGCCTGGCTAGTCCTTGACCAGGGCTGCAGGGGTTTCCTGTCTCATGCATGACCAAGATCTCTGGACTCCTGACTCCATTGGTTCCGGCTTTTCCTGACCCCCGTGTGACCACCTGACCTCGCCTGGCTTTGACTCAGACTGTCACCAACCTCAGCTTTTCCTGACCCCGGTGAGACTACCTGACTGCAGTTGGCTCCTGTTCCGCACCTTGAGGCCTGGCGTTTCCTGCCTGACCGCCGCCTTCAGTGCGCCTACCTGTCAGCACCCTAACAAAATGTAACAAACGGTTCAGCAGTTTAGTTAACTCTGTGCAGATAGCAGAGTTCAGAACAGATAAGAGAACAGTCGGGAACATTAATTTGTCATTCAAATGCCCACAAAATTTTGACAATGTCTGTAGTTTTAAACATAGGCTACCTTCTCATTGTAATCTCAGAATTTCCAAGCATGTAAATACAGGGAGGGCAGACAGAGAGAATCAACTTTTGACTCCTGGGCTAAAAACAACCCTTAAGATATGTTTGTCCTTACTGCTCTTCTTAAGTGAGTATTTCATTGAGGGGGGGGGGGCTGTCACCAAACTGCCTTTGCTCCTTCCCTTCCTTGCCATCTTTCTGACAGTCCACCCTGGTCAAAAGACAGGTGCACAGACATCTGGAAATCATATAAAATTGTTCTGGTTTCTCAAGGAGGCCATTTCAAGAAAAAGTTGTATCTGAGGCATCCTGAAAACCCACCAAAAATCTTTCTGCAGAGGAACCCCAATTCACTGTCCATCAAGTCATATCAGTGAGAGCATGAGACAAAATTACTCTGTCTGTATTAAATACATAATCTTCTGAAGATCAATTGCCTGCGCTGTTGGATGGTCCATTTTCTACTCACCACCACAATTTTGTGCCAAGATGAAAGCTTTAATCCTTTCTGCTTACCTAGTACTAATGCTTCTTATTATAAATCACCAGTTGTTTGCTAGTACCTTGAAGTACATAAAAATGACATGTTCCATGTTGAGGGCGCTTGCAGTAGTAAATGAGAGCCACTGTCTCCCTCTCACACACACACCCCGCAGAAAAACCTCACATTGAGGACATTGAGATTAAATATAAATAAGGTGAGAGACAGGACCAATTTGATGAACTTTTGCATCATCATACAGCAAAGGAGGGAGAGAAGAAAACATGTTCGTATCCTTGTTTCTCATGGAGACTGAAACATAGGATTCTATCTATAGTCATCAGTGAATGTATTTGTTATGCCACCCACAAAGGACAGGTCTGGGTTACCAATAGCTGATTAAGTCTTAACTTACGTAGGATTACACAGGTTTAATATAATAACTATTCAATAATAATAATGTACATGTCTATACAGATTACATCCATATCACCCCACAGATAAACACATGTCTCCAAGGGATGCTGTTAACAAGATATTGCTTCTAAAGCACAATCCAATTACCCTGAATGACATTTCTACTGTGAATTACCTCTCAATCAGTGAAGACCTCAAGTTATGATAAAATGGCCCTGAAAAGATGTTGTTCTTAATCAACACGTGAAACAATTTTTAATGTTAGACAATGTCACCTTAATCAACACTAGGTCCCAGTCATGGCTCCAGTAGCCAAATCTGAAAAGTCACAAAATAGCATTCTTTTTACGAATGCCATCTCACCAAAAAGCTAATTGTGACCAAATAAAAGCATGCATGGTATGCAGGCTTTTTTGCGGTTTGATAATGAAAACTAAGTTACTTTGCATGTTCCTTTATTTAGGATGGCAGCCAGGAAATCAAGAGCTAAGTTTGTGACTCAACTATGATTTTTTTCTGTTGTTTATTTTTTGCATTCTGTTTTGTTATGGCTTTTAGCTAAGCAAATAAAATTATTACCTACCTAATTACAACCATTCCCCACCTTGTCACTACTGTATTTTTAAAGTCCATGCATCTCATAAGCAGCTGTGTTTCTTTTTTTTAAAAAAATACACCCAAATCTACTTCAAGTGTTTAATGAGCAGACACTTTGTTCCAGTTTGTATCTTGTAATCCAGATAAATATATTTATATTGGTATCAGGTATACAAGATACAAAATGTAGAAATCAAGTTCACAAATCAATGCAGAGAACATAATAACATACGAGTTTGCAGAAATACAATATGAGACACCTTCAAAGACTAGCTGGAACGATAACATTTTATTATTTAGCTATTTATATTAACACCTAGCTAATGCCTAAAACACATTGCAGATAGTGCCAGCCTGATCCCAGTGGACACAGAGTTCCATAATCTCAGTAACCACAACTCTGCATGCACATTTCTAGTTAGTGATAACATGACATTATGAGAGCAGTTACTCATGCCTCAGTGATGGACCATAAATTTAGTGCAGGGATATAAAAAGGTGGTCCTTTAAATACCACAAAATTATGAAGAAGCCATAAACTTCACTCTGACTTTGTGCTGTGTCTAGTCTAACAACAAAAATAGTGACACTCTTCAAAAGGAACATTTTGATTTAGCATCACTGCAAGCCTTATTCAGGCATTATGGTCTCCACAAGTAGAGATCGGCTTTATACACTTTCAGCAGTACTAAACTATGTAGAATTAGTGGTCTGTGTTCCTCTGCCCACATCTGCCTTGAGGTTCCACGTTAAAACTTAACCTTTGTTTAAGCAGCTTCTAGAAGATCATGCAATCTCCCCTCGACTTCTCTTATCCATCTCGCATCCTCACTGTCATTCATTTTAACATCATAACGCTATATCTAAGTTGTCGTTTTGGTGGTGTGATTCATCTCAGCCCCCTGTCCAAAGTATGGATGTTCAACCCTATATTTCATCCTACAGTATCCAGCATGCTACATGCAAACAGGTGGCCACAGAAGGTCAGAAACTTAATAAAATAAAACCATAGGGTGCTGACATGCTGCATAACATCAGTTGATCCATCTAGCTCAATGGGTCTCCAGGTGATGATGAAACCTGGGACTTTTTGAATGCAAAGCTTAGATGCTACCACTGAGCTTTGGGAGTTACTGTAATTGTTTTTGTAAGACACATAGTTCCTCCACCCGCTTTTGCTTCTGGCCCTGCCTACCTCAGGCATGCAGTCCAAAAGGTTATCCAGAATGGAATGCACACCTTGATACCAAAAAGGTTGCCCCAACCCTGATGTAGACAGAGGTGGACAGAGAACAGGAGGATCTGGCAGCCTTTTCTCTCCAAGAAAAGGCAGTAAAGGGAACTAGGATTGCAAAGCAATCTACTTTATCTCTTGTTTCTGCTTGTGAAAAAAAAGCACCATTACTCAAAAGAGTAAAGCGGGGATGCAGATAGATATTCAACTACCGTATTTACTAGGCACAGAAATGTCTAACTATGACTCTGAATCATGTCTGAATAGACCTGCTAGGTCAAACATTCTGCCTTCAAAAGCATACACTTATCTTATCCCTGATTTGAACCATCATTAGGCTACTTAAGCTATCTAACTTCTGTAGCAGAACACCCTAGAGGATGAGGTAACCTTCACCATTTGATATTTCTAAATGCAAAGGAGTTTTCACTTACTCAAATTTTAATTAGGTTATTAATTACTCATTCATCAAGTCCAGCTGATGCCATCTCAAACAATTGCTTGCAGTTTTATTACTTTTATGGATGCCATACTCCCACTCTAACTAAAATATGTGTCACACACCAGTGCTTTGCGATAACTTAGGCCCAAGAGTTTTCCGCACTTTGAAATAGCCGAATATTCCTAGTCAAGTCCAGCCAGGGTGATTCACATGCAAAAACCAGTCTGAATCTTGCGTGCCTGGATGCTCACAAAAGAGAGGCATAGTGAGAAAAAGAAAGCATGTCCCATGAGTGTGCACAGGCATTCATGGTTGTTATGTGCTGTGCACATCACCCTTACACTGCACCACTGTTGGTGCTCTGGAGAAGTGGAAGTACTATAAATATAGGTACTGTCCCTTGTCCTGAAATAGGGCATCAGAACTCTCCTACTGGACAGCACCCATTCTTGGCTGTACTGTACTGCAAGGAAAGGCGGACTATCGGGAGAATTTTATGCACAGCACAAAGAAAATAGCCATTACAGCACTGGTGTTTGCTATCACAGTTAAATAACAAGGCCAAGATACTATATATGCAAAACAGAGGGCTCCTTTACTGTTATCTGACAATCAACTGAATTCCTGTTACAGATGATCTGGTGGGATGAGTTAACTTTTCTACCTGTACTTATTTTTCATTCCTTAAAGCTAGAACTAATGAACACAGGATGTCTCTCTTATGTGGTTTAAAGTGCCAGACTCTGGAAATGTATTTGGAGTAATAGATACCTTAGAAAAACCAGTAATTATTTGCAAATCCCTTCTCATTAAAATCAATCTTTTGATCCAGCAATGAATTTGATAACCTGGCTTGATAAAGAATTCTATTTTTCTTTCTCTACTTTCATCCAACTTTAGTATTCAAGGAACAGTGAAGTTTACTCCCATGAATACAGAATGCAAACCTGACAGCATTTGCCCCAGATGAACCAGCAACTCTGTGGCATAGTCACAAAGAAGAAAAAGAGCTTTCACCAACTCTCCCCCTTCTGAGAAAAGTGCAGTTTCAGTTCCTGCAGCCTTGAAAAAAAAAGATATTAGAACTGTTGTTCATAGTTCACTTTTTCAGGGAGCACATCAGATCTATGGGGAAGATAAGGAAAACTAAGAGAAATGGGGTTGTCTTTGAAACTGGCTTCTCTTGTTCTGGGAATAAGATTAGACAATAGTGACCCACAATACAACCAGCACTAACTCATCACCATCTTGCTGACCCTTGGTAAACCCCACTAGGAAAGTATTGTTTGGGAACTAGTTCCACAGTCATTATGCTTACTCCTATTGAACATCCATTCTCTAGGAACTGAAGTTCCAACAGCATTGGGTGGGAACCAGCTTCTGCACTCCTGCAATAGTCTATCCCTGCAACAAACCATGCTTTGTCATGACATGAATGATCATGACACTTTGTCATGACAGTGATCTAAAATGTGTTCCTGTAATCAGTAATCCTCTTGCTTCTAGGGAAGGGAATTATCCCGACTTTCTTGTGCCCTGATAATTAATTTCTGGCAGAGGTGAGATGTCTTTTCCACCAGGACTGACTTTCTGGTCAACAGTTCCATTTCATAGCCATTGTGTTACACTAGCTCACCTGAACCCCTTCTACTAAACACAAACACATAAAACATAACAGAGGATTGTAGCAAAATGCATCATACTAGCATAAATCTGTGAGTAGTTCCCATGGTGGTTAGCACACATGGAAATCTTATCACTTGTCAGCAGGAGTCCCACTGAGAGTACTCCTGATAAATACAATTCCATCTTTATTTGACTCTGTTATCACAAATCAGCTAACAACCAAGCTTTCACAACATCTATTGTAATTATCATTAAAATCATGTTGCCTGAATCCATGCCTAGTCATGTGTCGTTTCCATAATGAGGGCATCCAAGTATGAATTCTGGTGCTGTTCTGTATTTTATTAGCCTTACCAATTTATGTGGGACAACATTTATGGAGCAACAGACTAACTGCTTTAACATGAAGATGTCACATTTATCAAGCATTATTCATTTCTCCCCCCAAAAAATGAAAAGGAGGGGGCCAATGTACTTTTGAAACCTCATTCAGCTAACAATCTATCAGCAACAACACAAATCCTAATGACTTTTGCAAATACGTGGTAGAAGGGAGTGGCATTGCATTTTTCTGTGCTACCAAGCTCCAGCAACAGATACACCAGGCACTTAAATTCGTTATTTTCATCTACTCAATGGGAATATTATACACATGGATCCCAAATTTTCAGGTGGATGAAATGCTCGGGGCAGCCACTATGGGGAATGTTTCCTTGTAAAGAGAGCACAGTAGAGAGCGGTGGCATTTTTGTGCTGTCAATTGACAAATGTATTCGTTTAAAATATTTATAGTCCACTCTCCATCTGGAGATATCTGGGCAAGTAAACAATGAAATCTATTTAAAAAAAACAAAAAGACCATAACAATTATGAGCAGAATACAATACACTGAACAATTAATCACAGAAATGGAAAAATAAAACTGCAGTTCCAGCTTTTAATAACTTACAAAAGCCAGAGTGAAGAGCCAAGTTTTAAGCTGTGTCTGAATAAAAGAACTATAGGCACCTGCTGAATTTCAGAGGGGAGAGTTCCATAGGCGGGGTAGAAGGTTTATGGACATAACATAATGGAGCAGGTGGGGAATCAGCTAAAAGGAGGCAGCTCAGTGGTAATATTATATGCTTTGGATGTAAAAGGAAGCAGATTCAAATCCTGGTATCTCCAGGTAGGAGTGCAACTAATATAATAATAATAATTAATAATAATAATAATTCATTATTTATACCCCGCCCATCTGGCTGAGTTTCCCCAGCCACTCTGGGCAGCTCCCAATCGAGTGTTAAAAACAATACAGCATTAAATATTAAAAACTGCCTTCAGATGTCTTTTAAAAATAGGATAGCTGCTTATTTCCTTGACATCTGATGGGAGGGCGTTCCATAGGGCAGGTGCCACTACTAAGAAGGCCTTCTGCCTGGACCCCTGTAACCTCACTTCTTGCAATGAGAGAACTGTTAGAAGGCCCTTGATGCTGGATCTTAGTGTCCGGGCTGAATGATGGGGGTGGAGACGCTCCTTCAGGTATACAGGACCGAGGCCATTTAGGGCTTTAAAGGTCAGCACCAACACTTTGAATTGTGCTCGAAAATGTACTGGGAGCCAATGCAGGTCTCTCAGGACTGGTGTTATATGGTCCCAGCGGCCACTCCCAGTCACCAGTCTAGCTGCCGCATTCTGGATTAATTGCAGTTTCCGGGTCACCTTCAAAGGTAGCCCCACATAGAGCGCATTGCAGTAATCCAAGTGAGAGATAACTAGAGCATGCACCACTCTGGCGAGACAGTCCATGGGCAGGTAGGGTCTCAGCCTGTGTACCAGATGGAGCTGGTAGACAGCTTCCCTGGACACAGAATTAACCTGTGCCTCCATGGACAGCTGTGAGTTCAAAATGACTCCCAGGCTGCGCACTTGGTCCTTCAGGGGCACAGTTACCCCATTCAGGACCAGGGAGTCCCCTACACCCGCCCACACCCTGTCCCCCAAAAACAGTATTTCTGTCTTGTCAGGATTCAACCTCAATCTGTTAGCCGCCATCCATCCTCCAACCGCCTCCAGACACTCACACAGGACATTCACCGCCTTCACTGGTTCTGATTTAAAAGAGAGGTAAGACTTCAATGTGAAATGGTGGAGAGTTCCTGCCATTCAGTGCAGACCAGGGGTGGAGAAATGTTTTCAGTTCAGGGGCTGCATCACCTCAAAAAGAGCCTCCTGAGGGTGGAACCAGAAGCAAAAGTGAGTAGAGCAACAGATATGTATAGGAGGCTACATTCCAGCCATGCAAAAGTCAGGTGTTTCTACACATGTGTTCACACACCTCTCCATTCAGTAAGCAAGAGGCATCATCACAATACAAGGACTATGATAATTCAGCCAAGCAAAAGCATGGAAGTAGGGCATGGGGTGGTAAGGCTGGTGGAGTGAATGCCTGTCCTACCAGACAGAGAAGCTTGGAGCACCACATCCAGCCCTGGGCCTGAAGTTCCCAACTCCTGGTGTAGACAATAGACCCGTGTTCTGGCTCAATATCAGGCAACTTCCCTATGGACAAGCCTCAGCTCTCTAAGAAATGAACAGATTCAACCTGAAGGAGCCCCCATTCAAGGCTCCTTCTTTTAGGCAACTGCAAAATTTTCAATGAATAGACCACAACCCTCCAGCCCACAGCCAACCATGTCAGGGAATCTCCTAGTTCAGAAGATATCAGCCATCGATGTGCAACAAAGTACTGTAGTATCTTATAGCCTTCAAAAGTTGTTGTACCAACATTTTCAGGCAGTTCTGGAAACATCAGATGGCATGATCATCAATGTTAATTAAAAAGCAATCAAGCTGAACAAGAGACGGCAATCTCTACATTTGCCAGTACAGGGTAAACTTTTGTCTTACACAGCATGTTAACCAGCTCATGCTTTTTTAAAGAACTGAGAATAACTACAAGCCTTTTATCTAAACTCAAGACCAACATAACAGGAAATGCATGAAACATCTCAGAAACTATAGTCCTCCCTGCCCCCTCCCCAAGAGTTGTTCACTTTAATGCAGCAACAGTCTTGCTCCCCGAGTAAGAATTTTGCCACTTCCATTCTCCTGAAGTAACTCTATTCTCACCTTCAATGTTAACAGGAGCATATTCTCTGTGGGTAGCCAACAAACTTTTCCATGCTGTTGAACTCCATCTCCCATCAGCCCCAGTCAACACAGTCAGGGGTTCTCAACTGCCAGCCTAATCCACAAACCAAAACACTTGGGATGTTAGAATGAGGGAAAGGGGATTTCCCCCTTTCTTCAGCTGGGTTGAAGACTGTAGCTATTCGATCTGTCCTCCCTTATATTGCATCCCAATCTTGAACTCATTCACTCCCTTTTAGAAAATGATATCTATGCATGCTTGCAACCATGCTAATGAACAGAATAGAATAGAATAATTTATTGGCCCAAGTATCAACTATACTGGAATTTTGCTTCGACTACATTGCAATGTTAAGAAAAAACGTACCTCATACAACCACTATTCCCCTCACAATAAAACAGCACAGCAAAAAAAAAAAACCATACCACCAACTGGCCTCCCTTTCGCCCACAACTACAGATTCGACAATTTGATGGCACAAGGAAAAAACTATTCCTGTACCGACGTCCAGATGGGAGTAAATCAAACGAGTGATGACCAGGATGTGAAGGGTCTACTCTCTCTGCTCTCTTCCTGACTCGAGCAGCATAAAGTGTCTCTATTGGGGGCAAACTAACACCAATCACCCTCTCTGCAGTTCTTACTGCTTGTTGGAGCCTCATCTGGAAAAGACTTGGTTGGATACATCTGATGCTTCCAGGAAGCATTGATGGGCAATGTGCCAGCTTGTGGGCAGAGAAAGCAACAGCTTTAAGCATGCCCCACCTAGAGATGCTCCTCATAGCTTCTGACCAACAACGATCTCACTCTCCCTATATGCAGTATAGAATTTGCTGGCTGGTGTCAAAGAGTTGAATGGGGACCTTTTTGTCCCATGGTTTGATTGACCTAGAAGAATGGCTTTTGTTTTTTCTACTCTGAAGACTGACCATTAGTGAGGTCCCCAAGTTAAATAGGTTGGTTGTATTTGATGGCTTAGCAGGTATGTGCAGGAACAGGTAGGCACCCTGAGACATTTTTGCAGGTGAACGGTGATTGCACTCAGGGCTGTGAGACCCAGGAGGACCATATGTATCATTTGGGGGGCTAACCTGTATCACCCACTCAGAACTACAAGGCACCAAGGAGAGAGGAGACAGGAATACCTTCCTCCTCACTTGAAAGGTGTGGCCTGCGGGATATATTTCACTATTTCCTTGGCAGGAGTTTCATCCAGTTATATATGCTTTATTTCCCTGTTAGAAGGATTGAAGTTTATCCCCACATATGTTTTCCACCCATTCAGATCTTACAATGTAGCGAATGAAAGTGACCCTAGTTAAACCCCACACTTGGTGTCTTACTACACTATTTACATGTTTCCGCATACAAACATCTGATGTGGTAGCCAATCCAAGCTGGAACATCAATGTTATCTTTTCCTCTCATAGCCTACAGTACAATTCTGTGAAGATTTCCCTGCATTGGGGCATTTCAAACTGTGACCTATTAATCACCCCATCTGTAATTTTTAGTGGTACCAGAGGGAGGTCTTTTTTAAAAAAAAGAAGGGGAGATCCCATAGAAAGGGAGTCTTTCTCCTCCCTCTCATCAGCTTTGGCAAGCAGGCAGGACTATTCTGAATATTTAATTGAAAGCCTGCCCACTATTTTGTAACATATTGATTGGCCTAATAAAAATCCTTAATGTGGATTTTTATTATGGGCCAACACCGCTACCTTTGCTTTCTCTATAGTCAAACAAATATTCTACTGACACACAGAACAGAAATCACAAAATGTGCACTGCAAATCCTTCCAGGCTTACCAGCATAAAAGTGAACACTGTCAGCATGCACTAACTTAACAAAAAGTTGATCCAAACAAAATTGTATTGTAAGCTTTTCTGATCAATGTATCTGGAGGGTGAAGGCTGGTATTAACAGGAAAAGGAGGGAGCTCAGAGAAATCTCGCATCCAATCATTGGAGCAAGCCCTTAATGTTACTTTGGGAGCCCCTTAAGGTAGCCTTGCCTAACGAAACTCTTGTGAGAAGTTATTTAAAGAGATTTGCATTGTTCTTTTACTTTGTGCTGAATACATGCCCTTCAAATCCTTAGTCCATGCTGCAGGTTTCAACGGAAAGGAGAATCCCAAATAAGGGTTACCAACTGCTGTGTGGCATTTCAAGGCTGTGAAGTGAAAGCCAAGTGTGTTCCCTATTTTTTTGGGGGGGGGGGGTATCTGCTACATAATTTTTCCCCCTAGAGAAATGTGGTTTGCCTCTTCTAAGAAAGGTGGGGTACAGAAGGGTGAGTTTTTGTTTAAAAACAAGAAATGTGACAAATCATTAAAAAATACACACAATATTCCTTGTTGAGCAAAATAGACCCTGCACCATTTTTAAGTTATATTACATAACTTGTCCTCCTCCACCCTGCAAGGGAAAAAAAAGACAAAACAAGGCACCAAATACAGCTGATTCGCTTTCTTTTTTAAAAGAAGATGAGAATCGGCAACTGTTTTCTACTACAGTACTTCCAAGCTACAGCGTGCAGAACAAAAGCCAAACACTTGGTGGAAATTACTCAGCACAAGTGCCCAAGATCCTTTACAATTATCAAACATGCAACACTAACATAACCGTCCCAGCCAATTAAGAAGCAGCAGTGGTGCAGGGAGGCTGTGGAGGCAGCAGGACAAAAACATCTTTTCTTCTGTTTCCCCCACTTCCCAAATCACAGTCATCTTTCTCCCTCTTGTCAGCTTCCAGCAAAAGGCAGGAGGAACCTATTCAGCAGATTCCTGGCACAGGCAAGGAGGAGAGAACAGAGCATATAAGCCGAGCCTCACTGCAGCACCTGCACTCTCAGGTCAAGATTCCTTGATGTTGTTCAACTGGTCAAAGAAAGCATGATTTTCTTTTTTATCTTTTTTATCCTCAGTGGAGTGAGGAATTGAAATAAACAACTGTGCTAGCAACCTTGGTGCTGTTTATCACTTTCTGTACTTTAAAAAAAAAAACACTACAAGCCTATGCATGACTACTCAAAAAGTAAGTCTCCTTGATGTCAATGGGACATATTCTGGAGTAAGCAGCCATAGAGCTGCCACCTTACAGCATGTTGGGGAAGGGCTGCAGCTTAGGGTTAGAGCATGCAGAAGGTCCTATGTCCGATTGCAGGCATCTCCAGGGAGGGCTGGTAAAAACCCTGGAGAGCTACTACCAGTCAGTGAAGGCAATACTGAGCTAGATGGACCAATGGTCTGACTCAGTGTAAGCCGGCTTCCTATGTTAACTCAGCAGTGCCACTGGGTTCAGTAGAGCTTACTCCCTTGTATGTGGGCATAGGATCGCAACCGAAAGTTATAATGAGGAGAAGAGCATGAACAGAAAAGTTGAAGCAGGTTGAGGGAGAATTGAAAGTATGGATAGGATGCTAAAGTGAGCCACTAACAATGATTTATTTATTTTTAGTGGAACAAAATTTAAACAAGCCATTTAACAAATACAGTGCTAGTCATGGGGATTACTGTTGGGGAGACTGTAAGTGAAGCAGAGAAAGGCACAAATATTGAGGAACACACAAAAAAGGATTTCTCCTGGTGTTGATCCCCTCCTCCCCTTCTAAACCATTCCCAGCAGATATTGAACAGAACTTATACAAAGGGACAATTTACAGCCACACGTTGCAATCATGTTCCATTATCTAGATTATGCTGTTTTACAAATTCTTCAAACTTATTAATTTTCATGAGAAGAAGAAAACAATACCACCACCCCCCGGTGGACCAAACTGCACCAACCAATGGCCGGTTGTGTCAATGTTTTACTGTTGGGAGCATTTTAACACCCCTCCCCTCAGGTAGCTTTAGAAGTGAAAAACACGTTCTGTGAGGCAGGATTCGTTTGTGGCAGGGCTGCCTGTTTCCAGTGACAGGACTTAACTCTGGAGCTCGCATAGGTGTAATAGAGGAAGGTGTCTGAGCGTGTGCAGAGTGCATTTCTTTTCCTACCATGTGACCACAAGCAGACTTCACATATTGGGCGGGGGGGGGTATAGAGAAAGACTTTTAAGGTAAAAGAGAGGGTAAGGCTTGGGGAGGCAAGCTCATTTTGGGAAGCTTTCAATGCCGCAGGTCCTCCCTGGCCACCTTGACAGGTAGGGCGCGCAGCTGGAGCCTCTTCCTCCCGCAGCCACAGATCTCCCGGATTAGATGCACCCAAAGGCCATCTAGTCCATCCCCTCCCCTCCAACTCTCCCCTGCTCCGGCAACGGAGCTTTTTAATAATAATAATAATAATAATAATAATAATAATAATAATAATGCGCGCTGGCGAGGCGAGCCGCCGTCGAGAGAAAACTTCCTCTGCTACTTACATGAAGACACCGAAGAGCAGGGCCCGTATCCCCACCTCTAGAGCAAGGTCCCACATGGCTCGGTCCAAAGAGAAGACGTGCTTTTTGGGGGGGGTGATGGTGGTGTGGAAGCAGGTGAGAGGTCCGATCCACTCGACCGGCGGCTGCTTCACCACCTTGGTTTTAATCCCATGGAAAGAGGCAACAGGGAGGTGAGAACCTCAGCCCAAGCGCGGCGTCTCTCCGGAGCCTGAGAGCGAGAGCGAGCCCTCCGTGGCCAGCCGAGTCCAGCGCGGCGCTCCGAGTCCATGCCAAGCGCCAACCAAGCGCCCGGGAGTGCAGCAGCCTGCGCCCTAGACGGCAGCCGCGACTGCGGCGTCGGCGACTACGCGCTGGCCTCTTGGAGCCGCTGCTGACTCTCCCACCCGGCGCTGCCGCTCTTCGCCTTCTGGCCGGGACTCCCTTTCCTCTCGCAGCCTCGCTCTAAGTACGCCTGGCAGGAGAGACGCCTTTCGCTTCCGAAAGCAGTCTGGGCTGAAGGGATCCTGGGGGGTTTCCATGCCCCTCCCCGTCGAGGAAAACTATCTGTTGCCTGCCTCTAGTGGTCCGACGCTCTCCTGCCTCCCCGCCTCCCGCCCACCAGCTCGGGAGATTCCCCTCTGGCAGGATCTCCTTGGCTCTCTTGATCAGCATCCGGAGTTGCCCATTTTCGCCCGGAGAGACGCGTTACCCAGGAGCGAAATGCCGGCGCTCGCTCAGTGTGTGTAGTACGGCGTGGAAAATCACCCGTTATGTTTACGGGGGGGGGGGGGTGCAAGGTTGTGGAATAAGGGCTAACGCTCCTGTCAAGCCTGCGTAGCGCAGTGTCATCACAGGCAGAGATTGAGCTGGTAAAGCTTTCAGCAGGCAGGCATCAGGAAAGCTTTCTTGGATGAATAGTTTGCTTTCTGTTCCCTCGACACAGAAGCCCTGCCAGGAAGAGTTCTAAATAAGGCAAAAATCTTTCAGAAGAAGTACCCCACCCAAAAAAAATCTCCAATCAGCATTTATTTATTAGCTTCATAATCATACTTCCACTCTCTCCTTCCATTTTTGTTCTCACAACAACCCTGTGAGGTAGGCCAGGGTGTGAAAGAATGGCTGTCCCAATGTGTTCATGGGTGAATTGAGATTTGAACCTAGGTCACCATAGTCTCACTATATAGCAGGTTTTCATCCCCCGGCCAACAAATTTTGACAAGGGCAGAACTGGGAATAGGAGAATCAGTATCCTCACACCAAGAAAATAGCATTTTGTGTGAGCTTTTGCATGCAGTTTTCAACTATAGCATTCAAGCTCTTCACTGGTTTTCTAAAAGATAGCCAACAGAACATTTGGTTCCTGGGCAAATACCATAGCAGCTCTTGGGCTGGAGGGTGAGCACAATTTTCATTGGGATCAGAGAGTTGGGAGGAAAGGGTTAACCTGCCCTGCCTGGCACAGTAAAACTCCTGCTTGGTGCCCCTCTCCACCCCCTTATTAACTATTTACATTGGGGAAAACATGCATATTAATTCATGTAACTAATGTCACGTTTAGTTGGGCTGCTGACTGCAAGAAGCAGTGTCTTGACCACAAATGCCTGGACATGATTGTGCTTGTATTGCTTTTCTCCTTAAAATATCTAAAATCCTTCACCCCATCACCACCCAACATCTTGATGCTAATGTACTGCATGAAGATAGAACATGTGTAGATAATAATACAGGAATATTAAAAGTCGCAAAACAAAGGTACCTTGAAAGAGAGAATAATCCCGCTAAATTCCCAAGAAAAACGTCAAGCATGGCTCTCCCTCATACACATTTACAACACCCAATATCCCACGTTGAAACCAGCAGAGGTTTTTATATATTATATTTAACCAACACATTTACATCCTGTCTTTCTGATTAATTGTCCAAGGTAGCTCACATTAAACATATAAAATGATAAATCAACCATAAAATGCCAATGAACATTGCTAAAACTCTGTTCAACTAGGGAATATCCACCCAGCAAAGGCATAAGGAGCCTGTGGCTCACCATATGTTGTTGGACTGGGTCTCCCATCATCCCCAGCCACTGCCCATGCTGCCTGGGGCTCATCCAACAATACCTGGAGGGTCAGGTGAGCCTTCTTGTGAGGAGAGTGTCCCAAAGCCAAGGTGACACAAACAACACGGCCACCTATTTAACTTCTGAGAACGGGGCAGCCTTTCAATCAATGGCAGGGCCAGGCTGACCATGAGGCAGGCTGAAGCAGCCGCCTTGGCCAGCAGAATCCTGACCAAAGAGGCAATGGCCCTGTAGACCACCCCACTTGCGGAGAAGCAGCGGTGATAGTGGCTACTAGTGAAATCTTGCAGGAGCTCACCGAAATATCACGAGATCTTGTATGCTCCGTGAGATGTGCTGGAGCTCATTGCTGCCGCTTTGCGGCGGCAGCCACACAATCTAGATAAGGGAGGCTTTGGCAGCCAAAGGCTTCAGCAGCGGGGCGGTGGTGGCAGGGTGGCACCTTCCTGTTTTGCTTCACGCAACAAAAATGGGTGCATCACGGGCAGGTTTCTGGGGGAGGGGGAAAGGTGTTCCTTTAGAGACCCTAGTCTCAGGCCTGTTAGACAAACACACTTCCAATTGGGCATATAATTATACTCGGATGTGGATGAAAAGTTATAATCACAGTATACTAAAAAAAGTGGGGGTTAAGGAGGCTCTGATTTCTTGGGGCATAGTTGATTACCATGTAACATCCTCCAGTGTTTAAAGCCAGCTGTTGTCTCGTTAAAGGTTTGCTGCTGAAGCATAAAATAGTCTACCTGAAATCAACTGAAATAGCTACAACATATTCAGTAAGGCATATAATCTCAGTTTTTAGTTTGATTCCTTTATTATAGCTTCTGTTTCTTCTTTACTGATGAAGACTTCAAGAAAACAATAGTCAACACCCTCCCATCAGAGGTCAGAGAGATAAACAACTACCTGACATTTAGAAAACACCTAAAGGCAGCCTTGTTTAGGGAAGTTTTTAATCTGTGATATTTGATGTATTTTAATATTTGTTGGAAGCCGCCCAGAGTGGCAGGGGAAGCCCAGCCAGATGGGCGGGGTATAAATAAAGGTAAAGGGACCCCTGACCATTAGGTCCAGTCGTGACTGACTCTGGGGTTGCGCGCTCATCTCGCATTATTGGCCGAGGGAGACAGCGTATAGCTTCCAGGTCATGTGGCCAGCATGACAAAGCCGCTTCTGGCAACCAGAGCAGCACATGGAAACGCCGTTTACCTTCCCGCTGTAGCGGTACCTATTTATCTACTTGCACTTTGACGTGCTTTCGAACTGCTAATAATAAATTTATTATTATTATTGTTGTTGTTGTTGTTGTTATTATTATTATTATTATTATTAACTGTGGTCCTGCACAGATTACTAGCAGTGCAATGGAGCTTTCTAGATATATTCACTGGGTGCCTGTGGAATAGAGGTGCACAGGCTCGGGGCTGTGATCTCTAATCAGGTGAGCTGTGGAAAGGTTATGGAGCAATTGAGAATGTCTAGTTGGTGGCACACCCGATTTATTTTGTCTAACAAGAGAGATCTAGCCCATTTTTACAGGGCCAGGTTTGTCAAACAGGTTTGTGATTTCTCATAATATGGCACCACAGCAGTCTACTAATTTCCCCCTCGAAATGTTCTGGCTAAAGGGGACTTTCTAAGCAGCCTAGCCTAAGGCCTGTGATATTCATAACACAGCACTGCTTTTGATGAAAATGCTAGTGCTGAAGGGGTGTGTGTGTGTGTGTGTGTGTGTAGGGGTGTGTGTGTGTGTGAATGAAGTGGTCTGCTGAGACTCTAGTCATTTTCAAGTTGTCTGCAGGTGGAAGTTTTAGATCTTCTGCTTAATACAAGTATTCCAAACCTAGAATGTAACAGTAGTAGATGCAGGGATAACAAGGCATGCCACATACTCCAGCATTAACTGAACACATATAAAGCAATAAATAATTCTGTATCTAGGAGTATTCCATGCCTTTTTCCTTCTGTAATATTTTTGGCTTCTGTTTGTGTTGTGTGATCTTTGCCTTAATTACTAAAAAGGTGTCTATATAGTTGCCAGCAAAGGAATGCCACTGCTGAATCTTCTTAGCGGTTGCTTAGGCAAGCAACAAATGTTTGAAGTGGTTTTTTTATCTGATCCCCTACAGGCTAAAATAATCCCCAAGATTCAATAGTAATATATGTATTTTTTCCCCCTCTTCATAACAAAAGCCAAATGGCTGATTTCTCTCTTCCCCCCAGGTAGTAGATGTAAATGGAAATGTCAGGCATAATATGCCTGCTGTCATTCTCATGAAGCATTTAAGTATCAGATCAGAGATTCTCCAAGAGTTATCTGTTAAATCTCTACAGCCAGGTATTCCGTTTGATGATACAGGGATAATTCAGAATAGTGAACAGTCTGCTTACCTGGGGCCAGGACTGGTCTGTTCTCCCAACAACTCACTACTTCTCTCCCCTAAGCAGCTGCCTCACTCTGTTTAATGATAGGGCTAGCCCACCCACCACCAACTTCTGAATAAACATTCAAAAACCTGGCAAGCTACAACAGGGATCTGTGGCCCTCCTGATTGTTGGAATCCGGCTTCCATCAGCCCCATCTAGCATGGCATATGGTTAGGGATGATGGGAGTTGTAGTCCAACAACATCTGGAGATCCTCAGGTTCCCTGCCTCTGGGTTATGGAATGGCCTCTTCTATGCACTTGTAAAGCACCAGATGTGGATCTGGATAGAGATTTTTGTTTGCCTTATCTTTGATTCAGTATCTGGGATGTTTATGCCACTGAATCAATATTACTGGCCTTTATATCATCAGGCTTTTTCAGTGGGTAGTCTGACTCATATTCCTGCTTAGGAGTAATTTACACACATGGATACTGCTTTATTAAATTTTTCAAACTCATTTCCAGTGGGTTGTTGTTGTTGTTGTTGTTTAAAAAAGCCAGTCTATATTTGTGACCCTTTGTACAGAAATGACGCTACTCACATTATATGTGTGAAAATAGTACAGAGGTGGCATTTTTCAAAAAAGTCAGTCTGTCATCCCCAAGCACAGAACTGTCAGACAAAGACTTAAATCTTCCTCTGGGCTCATCATTTTCTACATTCTGCTTGGAATCTAGCTCACAAATGACAATAAGTAAATGTTAAACAGAAACAATGGCATCATGCTAAGTCCCACTGAGTCCAATGGGACTTCGTAGAAGGTGTGTTGAGGATTAACTCTAAAGCACTTTGAACATTTAAAAACTGAAATCTAAATTATGAAAACTAAAAAAAAGTCTAAAAAGCTAAAAACACTGAATATTCCTATCGGCTCAGAGATTATGCATGTTGTAAAACTTTTCATCATTTTTTTAGAATGGCAGACAGAAAAAGAGGCAAATATTTCCATAGTAACAAACCAAAGAACACTTTCTCTCCCTTGAACTATTATAGTGCTAAACTGTGGATCTAGCCCTAAGTATATGGGATTCAGGCAGCAGAAAAATATTTCTTTTCATTTCCCGTATTGAACACATCATTTAATTCGGCTAGAAGCTGCCCTCTTAATTTAAATTCATTAGGTACTTGCTATCCTGCGCAGTGAAAACAAGATCTCCCCCCCCCCTTGAGATTGCTTATATGTCCCATTATCTGCTGTAATAGTCATCATAATAAATTCATAAAAATGAAGCAAAGTTTTTCCCCTGCTATCATCACTGGCTTGCTGATGCCTGATCACTAAACATTTATTGCTCCTGGTTATTTATGTAGCATAAAGATTGGAGATTGATTTTCCCAATACTAGGTGGGGTTTGCTGTGCTAGCAACTGGTTAAATTTCCTTTGGAGTTTTCAAGAGAGCAAAATTGATCCAAGGATAGAGGAAAATAATTAAGATATAGACTGTACTCTGTCAATATTTTTCTGCTCTGATTTTAGGCATGTCCTATGCCCGTCAATGGAAGGTTCACGACATCACTCAATGCACATTTACATCTCCATGACTGTGTCTTGTTCTGAAATCAGGTTCTAAGGCCAAGGACAGAGACAAATGCAATACAAGATGGTGGCTCGCAGTGGCGTCCTCCTACCTTTGCAACTGCTCTGGCATCCATCTATACTGATAGATTGAATGCTACTCTTGCTCCTTTTGGGCCATGCTTCAGTCTCCGCCAACATCTGAAGAGCCACAGGTTCCCCATCTCTACTCTAAGCCATGGTTTGTCTGCTGTACATCTGGAAGCCCAAACCATGGTGTGGGTTCTCAGCTACGGTTAGCACATGGTCTGGTGTGAGCTCTGAATTGAGCCACAGATTGAGAGATTGAGAGAAATGTAGGAAGCTATTGTAGGCTCAGAATAAGGCTGAGTTTTCTGGAGATTTGTAGAGGAATGGTGATCCCATGACCATTCACAAGGCCCCTAGCTGGAATTGAAATGCAGGACTGGCCCAAGACTCCAGTTCATAAAACAATGTTTTTGCCATGACATGAGAGAGAAAGAAGAAGGAGCTCAGCAGGCACTGGAGCTTTACAGGAGAAAGCTGCTCATTCACCTTGCAAGGTTTTGGTCAGACTTTTGATGATACACAGAAGGGAAATATAAGGCAACAGAAGAACTTGGCTGCTGCATCACTTTATCCCTTTGAGACAGGATGACACGTCTTCCTAGCATAACTTCTGAAATTGCCACCATAGAAACTAGAGTCATTTTTTTAAAAAAGGGTTGTCCTTTGGGACCCGAGAAGAGGAATGGCATTTTGAATACCGTATATGCTGCCACACAGCTTCGTTTCTACAACAGCGATGAATAGAGCAAGTGTATTCTTTCTGTGGCTTAGGGACTTCTGCCCTCCCCACACCGTTCTACCTGGCTGCATCAGTTGTGTTGTGAGGGAAAACACAGGAGGAAAGCAGTCTGTCTTTCTCCTCTAAGAAGACAACCTGACAAAACTCCCTCCAGAGCCAATGGCTATATATTTATTGTCCCAGTGTGGGGCAGTAATTAAGAGTTTTTGACCAGGACTCAGGAGACCAGGGTTCAAATCCCCACACAGCCATGGAGCTCACTGGCAACATTTGACCATCCACTGGCTTTCAAACTAACCTGCTTCACAGTGTTGTTGTGATAATAAAATGGGAAGGGGAAGAAACATATAGACTACTTTGAGCCACTTGGAGGGGGTTCGACTAGATGACCCTGGAGTCCCTTCTAACTCTACAGTTCTATGATTCTGTGTTTATGCAACCTCAGCTGGGCATTTTCAATAATGTTCTTTTTTTAATGAACAGAGTTCTCAGAGGATCAATCCATCTGCAGCTCTGGACCAGTTACATTTTCCCTCTACCAATTTACAGACAACTCAGCCTTACTCTCTCAGACTATGCTGAGCAAGTTAATTTACCAGCAAGCAGGTGCTTTCATTCCTGCCAAATCTCATATGATTACATTTTGCCAGTGCCACACAGTTGCAGATTTCAGTTTAGCTTAGTGTGATACAGTTCTGGACATCACCTTAAAATCTGCACATATACACAAATGATTGCTTCAGAAAAGCCCTGACTGTTATAAACAATGGCATTAAAATAGCAGGTACAGTGCAGGCAGAGGGGCATAACCAGTGTTGTTGTTGTTTTCTTTAAAAAATGTTTAGGGGTACTCTCATTTTCCTACTCATATTGAAATACTGCCCCTCAATGAGGCCAAACATAGATTCACAAAATGTTTAGGGGTATGTGTACCCCTGCGTCCCCCCAGAAAAAAAGCACTGAGCATAACTGGCACGCCATGAAACAGTGTCAGGCACAGCAGCAGCTCTGTTAAAAGCACTACTTTAAATATCAATGGCTTCCCTAAAAGAATCCTAGGAAGTGCAGTTTGATAAGAGTGCCAAGAAAATAACATACTGGAAATTTAGGTTTGCACAATTAAAGTTTGTACGCTTGAAGTGCTCCTCTGCCTCCCTAGCACAAGAAGTTCACTTTTTAAAAGGCATATGCCAAAAAATAAAATAAAATGTGCAGTTAGAAAAGTGACAGGGGAATGCAGTGGAAAGTGTTGTGTGAACAAATGATTAAATGGAAGATGTGTGAACACCCCAGAAGCAAATCAGGATGAAGCATGCTCATTATTGTTGCATAACTAACTAATCAGAAAGAAGGCTCACATCAGAGAGAACTTGGACATGGTCTAACTTCTGTGTAAGCTTTTGTGCAAGCAAATCAAGAGGAAAGCTTCATACACATGACGTCTGAATAAGTCCTGTAATGCACTCAAGGCATAGGCTCTGTGTATGTTGAGTTCTTGGCAGAACAGGAAAAACTGATTCAGGCACACTGATTCAGAGGCAGAAATGTGACCTTGTCTCTTAGCAAGGGAAGTTGTTCTGTGGCAAGTGAGGCAGAAGAGAGTATCAGTGCCACATGAAAGTCATTCCACAGGACAGGGTCTGCAAAACATTCAATAGGAAAGAAAGACTCAAAGGACTTGCAGACTCCAGTCACTTTGATGTAATCATCCACATCTTAATTACTTTATGCAGCAAATCTTGGCCTTAAAAAAAAAAAACCCACCACGGTTCACACTTCTGCTGGGTTCTTATATAACCAGCTGCAATTGTCTAGTGTCTGTGGCTAATTGGACAGCTATTCTGTTCATTAAAGTATCAGTGTTGCTTTAGCACTGTTCATTTAAAGAAATTATGTCAGCTAACAGACAGAAAATTTATGAGGCTTTGAATATATGTGCCGGGGGCCACCTTGTGTCCTAAAATCATACTGCAATGTGTAGTAACACTAGATGGATATGCATACTGGGTGGCAAGGGGTATATACAAGGGGCAGTAATAATGTCCATGGCGTATGTGTTCAGTAATATTGCTTTAAATCCTGGTTTATAACCCTAATGTAGCAATCAATATGGCTGATAGTCTAATTAGTATTGTTAAGCAGGATGATCTTGTTGGGTGCCACTGACAAGTATTTCACAATAGGACTAAAAGGAGGGGGATCACTGGTGGAATGGAGAAGAGAAAATACATTACAATAAGAGAAATTCCAGCGAGAATTTTTGTCACACTTCAAAATGTCTACATTCTGGTGGGGAAACCCACTTAAGACTCTAGAAATGGATCGCTTTTGCTCATCCCCTCCTAAATTCACGGCAGTAGGAGGGGATGAAGATGACGCAAGTCTTCTTCTTCTTCTTCTTTGTTTTTTCCCCCCCATCTCTACTTGACAGCTTCATGGGGGAAAAGAGAAGGGGACTTGAATAACCTAATAGGCCATTTTAACTAAATCATTGTTCCATCAGGAAAGCCAAGATTTGAGTGCTGCTCTGGTGCCAGACAACCTTACCCAGAGGGTTCCTATTTATCATAATGCTATGATGGAGTTTGAATTGACATTTTATGTCGCTCCTCTGGCAATGCCTGGAGCTTTCCTCTACACTCCAACATTGACATAAAATCTTTCCTTTTCCTGAATGGAAGTAGAGCACCTGCTCCTTAAGATTATCGGTAACTCCATCCAGCTACACCAACTTTTCTTTTCTTTTGACTACGGTATGTGTGTGTGCTGAGGAAACTAGAAATATCATAAAAGTTTAGTAGCACAGGTCCAGTTCTCATCCTCATCCCCCCCCCCCCGGTTAGATATATGACTGCCAGACGCAATGTGGGATGTAGAACAATCAACATGGATACAGAATTAGGTGCTTGGGCTCAAAGCATCCACACCAGGGGACTTCAGAAGCACTGAGCCAGGAATTTCCCAGAATGAATCACAGTATTCTGTCATTCCACCTGCAGTGAATAGACAGTTAAGCAGAACTTCATGTAGAGAACTGGGGAAAAAACAGCACCTGCCAGTGTGCTATTCTCCCGCACCCAAAAAATGTGCTCCTGCAAGCGGGATATGATTTGCAAACTTACAGAATAATTGGACATCTGTTTATGGCCACTTTTACCGGTGGTGCTGAGGAAAGCTTTATTTTAGTATTTAATTTGGAGGATGATTATTTTTTAAATGTCAAATTGTAGCCCCTAGGAATATGGTTATTACAGTCAAGTGATCAAGCAGATACTTTTTTCCCCTCCCACTTGGTTTCTCATTACAGGTGAGGCAATGCTTCCAAATGACATCATTCTGTTATGTCAGAGAGCTGCCTAGTACCAAGTCCAGCATTGTCTGACATCACTCCTCCAGGTTTTCAGAAGGGGGTCTTTTTCCTGCCAGCTTGATGCCAGAGATTGAGCCCATTGCATTATGCATGCAAAACATGCACATTCCCATTGATGTGGACCCTGATGCTGATCATGATCTTCAGCAGATAAAGATACGATGTTTCTTTGTTCTGCCCCGTACCAGATCATTGCAGATGGCATCGTTCAAGCAGCAAAGGAAGCAGAAAACTTTCAAAATGCTTCAAACAAATAGTTGTGGACAGAAAATTCTGAAATTCTCTCTTGTGGAATCAGCATTGCCAGTTTGAAAATGTATTGATTTCTGCCATTGAGCAGAAAGGATGAATTAATCAGATGGGCCTTTGCAAAAGCATTCCATTATCGCAGATCTGGAAAGCATTCAGATACTTTAGCAAGAGGGGAAATGAACAGAACAGATCCATGTATTACCAGAAACACATTTGTGCCAATCTGTGCCTTCATTAGAAGTGCAGCAATAAATGTGACCATGTAAATGAGCAACGTAATATTCATTTTACCTACCCTTCACATCCTGTAAAACGAATAGCTAAAATAAAAGAGAACCCAGTGCATCTTAAAATGCACTGTGTTTCCTCCACAACACAACTGTAATCAGGTGACTAATGTACACCCGATTGTGCAGACATCTACCAGATTTTAATGTTGTCATTGTTATTCTAAAGAATTCCATGCACTAGCAAAACAAGACACCTTTGTGAATTTACTGCTTTGCAGCGTTCTTACAACATCAGCTAATTCTGGCAATCAGGAGTAATAAAACTGCCTGTGATGGTTATGTAGCAGCTTATGTGTTCTAGGTTTGAACAGAGTCATAAAGTGTCGTTTTCCTTTTTAAATCTTACTAATGGTAATAGCAAATCATTTCGAAGAGGGAAAATTATCATTGTTTGCTTGCCCAAAATGAGTGGAATTCTTATGCAAGTTTTTGTTCATTTCTTCCATGAGATAAAGGATTATTCAAAGTCCTAGAACATACCAGACTCAGAAAAGTGTACAGCAGCTTTACCCAACTATGGGTTCATCCACACTTCTGTTTGGTCCATGGATTGTGGCCATGCGTCCAAGAGGTTTGTCTCTTGTCCCACTGGTTTAACTGGAAAAACCTGCTGTTTACTGCTGAATCAGAGCAAATGTCAATCAAGTTTCCTGTGGACTGTTTGTTCCAATTCAGCTGGAAACTGGTTTTTCCTGGGGAAAGTGGTGGGACAAAAGGAAAACAGCTCAGACATGTGCCTAGAAGTCGTGGACCAAAGAGAAGAAATCCCAGACAAGAGAAGTTGTGGGTGAGCCCTTAGTGCCCTCCAGATGTTTTGGATTACAATGGACTTGGGGTGCATTATTTCAATGCCATAAGGCAGCCTTCTCCAACCTCGTGTCTTCCCGGTCTTTTGCATGGCAGCTCACATCACCCCCAGCTGCACTGCCTGAGGCTGATGGAGGTTCTAGTCAAAAAACATCTGGATGGCACCAGCTTGCAGAACATGAGATGATGTATCACGTGCTGCAAATTTTCCCCACTCCTACTCCACATCTCCAGCTACTGCTTGTGTGGAAAATACATGCCACATTCTGTTTCTAATCATTGCTAAGAAAGAAGAGAAGATGTGAGACTGCTGTTTTTTAAAAATATATATATGCAAAATTAAGCACAAAACAAAATCATGGCAGAAAACAAGTATGAAATGTTGAAGCAGGGGCCAGAGACATCAGCAATACATTCCAGACTGTTGAAATAAGAGAGAGTATAATAAATTATAAAAATAAAAACACAATTGACATGGATATTCCTTATTTTCCAGAGGAATGAGCTGACTTTCCAGCAAACCTTAGTTTGTGAAGCTCTGCACGTATTCCTACTTTATTGTATTATCCACAGACATTTATAGGACAGGGGTGGGGAGCAGGAGATTGGTGATGTTCTGCATAATTAATGTACACAATAAAATCATACCGAACAGAAAGAAATTTCTCTTTCCTTTTTTGACCTCTAGAGTTTCTCTGTTTATTTGTTAATTTTTCTAGCAAGGCTGATTCCTATGTCTTCGTGTACCAGCAAGAAGTGTGTGTTCTGGTGAGGTCCCTCCAAAAAATCAGGCTATAAGTTGATCTGGCCACATTTAGCTTATGGATAATCAACTCCTTACAGCATAATCCTTTATTATCTTCTTCAAAAATGTTTAGAAGAGCCAGTTGTAGCGTGGGTGTTATGGGTGTTAGTGTGGGTGTTATGTTACAATTTGTAACTGTGTTAATCTCTTGAAGCACAGAAAACCAGGACTTATTCATATATTTAACAGATATTTTCTTCAAAAGATGCATATAGAATACGTATTTTGCTGGTGAGTGCACTGCAAAGTGTGAATTTTACATAAACGTCTTTCCCTTATGTGAAAAGTGTGCATAAATGCAACAGAAAGGCCTGGAATGGCATGGGAAAGACCTGTTATTGAATGTTACGCAAATAGGATAGAAGCAGCTTCTCAGTCCTTCCCTATCTCAGAAAAAGGGGGGAAGAATAATGCCATCCCTTTTTTCTTTCACACCAAATCATCACTTGAGTAGCATCCCATCTAAAGTAGTTTTCTTGCACTTGCCAGATGTTCCCAGTGATAAAACTAGGTCAGATCTCTGTTAAAAATGTGTCTCTTCCGTGAAAGAACGCCATTATTACCTTTGTGTTTCCTGAGAATTTTAAAAACAAAGTTCCATCATTGCCTTCCCTGAAACATAGGGCCCAGCATACTGAAACATTTGAGTTCCTATCTTAGGGCTTCACCAGACTGGTGATTTATTGTGGATGTGTTCTGCAATGTGATACCGATGCAATAATGATCTAACATGTTAGTGATGGATTTATTCTGAACCATCTACACATCAATTAATTGTTGTGTTTGCTTCCACAGGGCTGCTGCATTATTGCTGTCTAAAACAGCACTCTTACGCTATAATGCAATAGAAGTGGGACCAAAAACAACAACAACAACAACAACAACAACAACAACAACAACAACAACAACAACAACAGAACATTTGTAGTAGGAAAAGTTACAGGATTTTTTGCAGGAAGCTATGAGACGTGTCCCAATTGGAAACAAAACAGTACGGGTATATCCATTCGGAAACCTTAGCACAGGGGTAGGCAACCTAAGGCCCGGGGACCAGATGCGACCCAATCACCTTCTCAATCCGCTCGCGGACGGTCCGGGAATCAGCGTGTTTTTACATGAGTAGAATGTGTCCTTTTATTTTAAGTGCATCTCTGGGTTATTTGTGGGGCCTGCCTGGTGTTTTTACATGAAAAGAATGTGTGCTTTTATTTAAAATGCATCTCTGGGTTATTTGTGGGGCATAGGAATTCGTTCATTTTTTCCCCAAAATATAGTCTGGCCCTCCACATGGTCTGAGGGACGGTGGACTGGCCCATGGCTGAAAAAGGTTGCTGACCCCTGCCTTTGCAAAAGGCAGGTACAAAAAAAAGAGAAAAGAAACAGGAATTGCATATAACCACCCTGACAGCATCATGAGCACAAATCATCATCAATAAAGAACAAAAAATAATTTCTAGAAGGACCTTTAGGGCAATGACTCGTAAGGTTGGTTAATTACTTCTTCTTGTGTTCCCTGAGAAAAGGACCACAGGGCTCCTTTAGTATACAGTACTAGTTAAATGATCTCCTTTAATATTTTTCTTCTTTTGTGCTGTTTCCCGTGCAATTTCCCACAAAATTGTAACTGTGAAGAAGATAAAAAGGCAACATGATTCAAAGCTGTGTGTGAGAGTGTTCATGCAAGCATAAATGTATTGTTAATTTCCTGCAATCTATGGTACCGTGAAGGTTCTTTATTAAGCAAGAGAACTGCTTGAGTCTTGGCTTCCAGGGTATAATAAATCAGTCCTGGGTTTCAAGTTCATCATTCCTCTTAAAAGCAAACTGAAGTGATTGGTTGCAATCAGTATGGGAGAAAAACAGAGTTACCCTAGATAAAGGTAGTGGTTTTCACATACTCTGGGGACCCCTTAACTATGCAAAAATATATATACTTGCGTACTAAGAGGGAAATACATTTACTTTCCTTTTTATAAAAGCCTGACCTATGAGCTTCCAGGGCAAATGAAATGCTGAGCTCTCCAGTCCATACCACATCAATGCTCCAAACTGATCTCATGTTATGTAATTTCAACAATAATCAGCTGTACCATCCTCACCGGAAGCAAAGGGACACCACTGTCAAAGATCAAATAGAATACTCTGCCCATGCCTCTTTACAGCAGTGCTGGTTAAATAATGTGAGTCACCCATATAGCTAAAGAAGTGTACAGAACTATGCAGATACGGTGAATATATCTGAGCTTGCTCTGGTCCCTCCACCACTGCCTTAAAAGGTTTCACGGAGCCTTTGCAAGGTGAACGTCACAGAGAAGTTTCTTGCATCATTGTGAAAAGAGAAACTATGTATATCTGCTTGGTTTCTTTGCATCACCCGTTGTTAAAGGCAGGCCTTTGAGGCACAGGGAGTTCTGGAGATGCTCCTGCTGATACGATCTATCACACAATGCAATTTTGCAACAAAGCAAAATTTGTCTCCATGACAGCTTTCTGACGCACCAAATTTGCCATCATTAGATAATGAGGTCAATGTAGATTACATTTTACCCAGACTCTCCTGAATCTGCTATTCTAACTGTCTGCACTGGAGTAAATTCTGTCCTCTTGTCAAGACTGAAGAGGCACAAGATGGGGCCTAAAAGCTTGGTTGATATAAGCCCCACTTTTAGGATCAGGTTGTTAATCTTTTGAGCCTATTCTGTAAGTGTTCAGCAAATCTGATTGCCCTTCACTCGACTTTTTGCAACAGAGACCCGTCCTTGCATTTATGTAAGCAAAATTGTACAATAATGCAAAATTCTGATGCAAAATAGCTTATCAGATTTGGTGACATAATGAAGTCGGTTGGCAACAGTTCTCCAGGATTTCAGACAGAAGTCTTTTCAAGCCATGCCTGGAGATGCTGGGGATGGAACCTGGGATCTTCTGCATGCAAAACATGAGCTCTGCCCCCAAGCTATAGCCCTTCCCTAAGCAGAGCATTAGGGTATAAAAAGAACATTGTGGGAAAACTGGAAGAATAATAGCTGGGGTGTATTCCAAAATTAACACTCCCCGCCCAATAGAATCATAGAATTGGAAGGTCCACAATGATCATTTAGTCCAGTTCCCTGCAATACAGGAATCTTTTACCCAACATGGGGCTTGAACCTACAACCCTGAGATTAAGAGTTTCATGTTCTACCAACTGAGCTATCCCTCAGGGGTTGCTAGGCTTCAAGCCTCTATCTACCGGTATGCAAGTTTTCCACATGCAGAAGTGACACCAAGAAAAGAAGTCAATAAATCTAAGACATGAACAGGATCTTAAGGGAGGAGGAGGAGGAGGAGGAGGAGGAGGAGGAGGAAGAAGAAGAAGAAGAAGATTCAAAATCTCTAGATTGATTTTTGCAACTACCTGAACATGATTTCATAGAGAAAGCACCTTGTGCCATAATTAAAATCAACAGAGAATAATACTGTACTACAGAGAGATATTTTGAATCAAAGCCTAAAGTATTTCATGAATATATGATGGAGGTGCTCAGGAAGGATACCATTTAATACAGATGGTATCAATTAAATTAATATCATGATGGGGGGGATTCCTATGTTCTAATTTCTAATTAATTCTCTGCCCCACATAATAAATATTATGGGTACCCAGGACTATCAGATGAATTAAGGATGATTAGAAGGTATTGTTGAGATGAATAGCTCAACAGCTGTCAGAGCATAGTCTCCCTGAATAAAATAGAAGAATATATATTTGATTATAATAAAGCCCACGAATAGGCCAGGATTTCCCAAGATTTGAGTATATATGCCCCCCACCCACTGAAGAAGTGTTTTAGGTCCTAATTTAATCTAAGGAGAATTTCTAACCAAACTTCAGTTTATGGTTGAGAGGGAGTAGGAAAACTTTATGTGATCATCAAAGTTAACCTCACCTTAGGGTGGAACAATACTATACTTCAGATTTGCAGTGTCTATAAAGTATTCTTTTTGAAATGGACTTGATAGGCACATTAGAGGATCCCCAGATAAATCTATAAAGCTTCACTGTTCTTCCATCTGCCTGGTTTTCCTGTTTATTCTGAAATGCAGTTTTATATCTGTCTTCCCAGACCTTTATTAGGACGAAGGAGATGATGCCAGTAAAACCTATGCATGCAGCTTTCCTACCATGAAAGGAGCATGGTAAGAAATATTTAGTGTTCTGACATAATTTTTGTCATCTCTCTATGCTTATTTTTCCTGTTTATTAGTGTTGCCCAGCTTGAATCACTTGAATTTTTAAAGTATAGGTGTTAGTATCCTGGATCCTGCCCAGATCACAATCACATTGGCTTTTAATTGAGAGTAAGGAAAAGATCTTACTACAGACAGAAAAAAGATATCGGCTCAGCAACAGGTCACAGCAGCCACTATACTCAGGCTAGATGATTAATGAAGCATAGGACTAACTATGGTCCAGCTGTTTGAGGCAGCTGACCCGCTTTCAACCCTCATGCAATGAAACAGACCACACTCTGAAGTAAGTTTTAAAATGATTTACTTACTTAATCCAATGCCACAATCATGTACTACCTTCATGCAACAATAAGAACATGCAGGCAAATGTTATTGGGTAAAAAGATGTAGCAAAGGTAACCTCAGACACATATCTGAAGCAGAGAGATAAGTTGAGGCATGTCTGCCTCTGTTGCTTGAGTATGAAAGGATGGGGAGGGGAGAGAACAGGAACAGGAAACAAGCCTTACTTCTCAGGAGAAAAGGGGATGTGACATCACCAGGCATACTGTAGCAATCATAGAATCATAACATCAGCTGTTCCTAAAAGCTTGGGGAATCATAAACTGAGAGCTGATTAAGTTAGAGCAGATTAATCTTTCTGTCTGTTTGAATGGGCTGTTTCTGTATTTTAATTTGCTCCATTATTTCCTATGGTTAATAATAATAATAATTATCCTTCTCTTCCCAGCAGAGGCACATCTGGCAAGGTCATTTTTCAGCAAATGCTCAAGATGCACCTCTTTAACCTAGACTTTGACACCTGAGATGTATATTATTAGGATCCATTAGATTTTTGTGATTGCATTGTGCATAACTGTAGATTTTTAAACTGCTTTTAATGTTGCATTTTAAATTGTGGGACTATGGGGTGAAGGGCGGGCAATCAATAACAATATTAAGAATAAAATAGGAGCTACAATGCATGCATAAAGCTCTTTTTTAAAAGTAAAATTCTGCTATTCAGAATAAGAAGTTTGTGAATATCAGCAAAGATGGGCAAGAGTTGCCTGTCAATGAACACAAAGAACAATAGCCTACTTAGTCATAGTCAGAGTAGACCTATTAAAATATATGAACTAAGAGTAGAACAATTTACCCCAACTTGATGGTTGATTTCCATGTTGGTATGACTAACATTGACTATCACTGAATAAATCAGTAATAAGGAGGCTGATTTTCTTTGGTTCAAACATTTCTAGTCAAAACCGACTAACCTCATAAACTTCATGGGTTTCAGCAATGAGAAACCTTGGTGTAGACTCTAATGTTTTATGGCCTCTTTGGAGGAAAAGAGAAACCACACCCACACCACAATGTGTTTCTAATGGACTCTTCACAGTATACCTCTTGACCTAGAGGGGCAGGCATGAAGAATTAATTACTCCCTTTAAAATGTGCTAATACTGTATCTTACACATTTTATCTTGGAAGGCTGCCTGCATCTAAAGTGAGCTACATACCTTCACTTTTCAGCAATGCACTGAATCCACAATAGTATCTTGTTTTGATGTCATTATTATTACTATTATATTGAGGAATTGCTAGGGATAAGGATAGCTTACTGCGCTTTGTATGGTAACACATCACAGCATTTCCTGTCAAAACTTAAAGAGCATTTTCTTGTCTTCCATACACTGGCAAGAACTACAAAATGCACATCCGGCAGTTTCGGAAGCTATAAGCACACCACTCTAGAAATATTCCTCACTCATGGTTTCCTAGCAATGTTCTTTATGCTTTTGAGTGGTATTGTTATTGCTGTTTTCAAATGGAAGATAAGGTTTGGATCCTAAGTAAATTTGAGGCAGGGGTCACCACTGTGGCATGCATGGGCATACATGTGCCTACAAAGTTCTTCCCTGGAGCCCAGCCGCCCAGAGTGGCTGTGGAAACCCAATCAGATGGGCGGGGTATAAATAATAATTTCTTCTTCTTCTTCTTCTTCTTCTTCTTCTTCTTCTTCTTCTTCTTCTTCTTCTTCTTGCAACAGGATATGCTGAGGCGTATGCTACGCATATGTGGTGCCACAGCAGTTTCTTTCATTTGAAAATGTTCCGCCCAAAATTAGTGACCCCAAGTAAGGAAATTAATGGAAAGAAAGCTTCCTGTCCCCTTCTCCCTTGTGCAGCCTGTGCCCCACTCCCTTTGCAGCTCCTCACAATAATCCAGAGTCTCCCCCAACCCTGTATGGTAAGGCTTTCAGGGTACAAAGGGCTGCAGGGAAATGAGGAATTGGTGAAAGTCTCTTCCACTTCCACCATTGGGAGCATTCATGAAGGGGTGCTCCCTCTAATGGAAAGGAACTCAATATCCCAGCCTGTATGTTAGCTGCATAAAATATTGCTGCAAGACTGTACTTCTCTCACACACATTTGCATTGTAAAGTGTGAGGCTGCTATAAACAAGAGTTCAGACATCCCATGTAGACAGGGCTTTCAAAGAATGAGTCATTCACTTTTCTGCAAGTTACACAAACACGGCACATCCAAATCAGCTCTTGCAAGAGAATAATGAACACCTTCAGAGCATCTTTTCATCAGCAGTTTTTCAAGCCCATCACAAGCTTTGTGTGGCAATATGCCCTCCTTCCCCCGAATAAAGACTCATGACACCAGGATTAAGATTTAATTAATTGGGTGGTTAAGGCCACAACTTGATTAAATATGCATGTAGAGCGGAATTGGCTTAGGCGTTGGAACCTAACAGACTATATCCGACTCCAACCCGTGTGTTGAAGTCTGTGAGAAGTTAACCACCAGAAAGGAGCCCCGCGACGTAGATCTACTAGAGCTCCTCCTGTGGCCACCGAAGGGGCGTGCCTTACGGCCCAGGCAACTCCAGGCTCAGGACCAAGCCTCGCCCCCGGAATCCTTTAACGGAATTACTTCTCCAAATTAGGGCAGCTGATGACGAACTTGCCCCTCCTCCATCTGATTGTTATGCAAATTTCCAATGCCTAACCGCCACTCGAGCCCACCCTGGCTCGCCGCCAATCCGCTCACATGTAGTACCCTCTTGCCAATTCGTGGGTATCATTTAATTATCAATTAATTATTTAACAGTTCAACATTATTAAGGGGGGCTGTGGTCCTAATCTCTTATTCGCCTAGTTATGTACACTAACATGTAGCCAATCGCAGATTCCCGTAATTATGTTCCCGAGCCAGATGTCATTCCCCATAGGTGACAGATGTACACCGTCATGACGATACAGGGCTGCTTCACTCTGTTTTAAACTTGGGTGCGAGACGACTCGGCCATTCGCGGGCCCAGTGGACTACGCTATGCCTGGCTATCCAAACGCGCACTATCTGGCCACCTGGAAAAACAAAGAGTGAGAACCCGGGATCAGCTGCATGCTACGTACGAATGTAACTTTTGTATGCGTTTGATTTCCACCTTCCCAGGTCCTGAATCCTCTCGGAAGAAAGGCCCAGGTGCATGGCTGAAGTAGCTGCACCAATCCTGAAGGAGTGGGGCGAGAATTCGCTGGGGTTATACCCGCAAGAGGCGATGGCCTTGCGCAGGACCCTGGTGAATTGATGGCGGGTGAGCCTGGCCTTGTCCTGGTGAATAAGGAGGGGACCCGGGCCAGCCGGGCGCAGGTGAAGGAACCTCCTGGTATCTTTTACTGGACACGGACCTGCGGCCCCTGTCGCAGGGAGGCGTACAACAGCACCCTTTCCCTTCTGGTCGGTCTTAGAGCGTCGGATGTGTACTAGAACCTGGGTGTCGGACAGTGACACATCCCCTATTAAAATACCCCGTGTGACGCCGTCTGATTGGTCCTCGCAGACCACCTCCCCTACCCTGAGCGCCCCGAAGTAGGCTATCGAAAACGCAGCTGAAAATAAGCGCGCCTCGAATTTTGACCAGCAAAGGGTTCTCAGTTGCTTGTGTATCTGAACCAACATGTCAAACGTGATAGGCCGCCTGTCGTCACTGGCTGGAGGCCGAGCGAAAGTGGTAATGGCGGAAAACAGGGCTAACGCAGGGGATCAGAGGGCCGCTGCAAGGAGTACGAGAACTGCAGCTAAATGGGAAGAAAATAACCTTGCTCTACCCGCTGGGGCTGCAGGCGTGAGCAGAAGCGGCTGAACGCGCGCTGTGCCGATCCCCAGCTGATGAGAGGTGAAGGAACCTCCTGGTATCTTTTACTGGACACGGACCTGCGGCCCCTGTCGCAGGGAGGCGTACAACAGCACCCTTTCCCTTCTGGTCGGTCTTAGAGCGTCGGATGTGTACTAGAACCTGGGTGTCGGACAGTGACACATCCCCTATTAAAATACCCCGTGTGACGCCGTCTGATTGGTCCTCGCAGACCACCTCCCCTACCCTGAGCGCCCCGAAGTAGGCTATCGAAAACGCAGCTGAAAATAAGCGCGCCTCGAATTTTGACCAGCAAAGGGTTCTCAGTTGCTTGTGTATCTGAACCAACATGTCAAACGTGATAGGCCGCCTGTCGTCACTGGCTGGAGGCCGAGCGAAAGTGGTAATGGCGGAAAACAGGGCTAACGCAGGGGATCAGAGGGCCGCTGCAAGGAGTACGAGAACTGCAGCTAAATGGGAAGAAAA
The DNA here is from genome assembly GCF_965207765.1 of Zootoca vivipara. Lineage (NCBI taxonomy): Eukaryota > Metazoa > Chordata > Lepidosauria > Squamata > Lacertidae > Zootoca > Zootoca vivipara. The sequence continues at coordinate 44,124,367 of NC_142588.1, forward strand.
TAACCTTGCTCTACCCGCTGGGGCTGCAGGCGTGAGCAGAAGCGGCTGAACGCGCGCTGTGCCGATCCCCAGCTGATGAGAGGTGAACAGCTGATCGGCGGAGAAGGCAAGCTTAACAAAAAGGGGGGGAGCGCGGAGGGCTGTTAACACAGCGCGCTCTAACGCTGGGGCACGGAGCCCTTAACGCGAGCTGTAGGAAAATGGAAAATGTAGCAGGGGAAAATGGAAATCGCTCACCCGGGTTCCCACTGCGTTCAGGCGGATCCTTCCACGAGAGCAGGGAGAGGAGGCAGCCGCCTCGACTCTGCAACCCACTGCCTGGAGGACTCAAGAGGCTGGATGCTGGCGCAGGAGCCGCTACTGTGCCGATCCCCAGTGAGCGCCCGAGCCCTGGGAGGCAGTAGCGCCGCGTCCAAAATACTGCTCCTCCGAACCAGGAAGCAACTGCGTGGGTAGCCTGAACAGCTGATGGGCGGTAGCGCCGCGATCCTGTGTCGCTATGCCCCCGCTCACAGGCTCCGCTGACGATCGGGAACAGCTGATGAGCGGTAGCGCTACCGCTCGCTGAACTTAGCCTCCACGCGATGCGCTTGCTGAATTGAGACGAAGAACCTAAATAAAGAGAAAGGAAAAAGGAGTAACCGAAGGCAAAGCAACAACCAGTCACGAGCCAAAAGATCCGGTGAATTGTTCGCTCCGGCGAACAGCGGAAGCAAGAGGGAGCTTTCCCGCCTGCGGAGGCCTTTAAACGGTGTGGCCCCGCCCCGCCCAGCCTCATTGGCTGGTTGGGGTGTGACGCAGGCGGGAACATACCATCGCGTAGGGGCTGAGCTCTCAGCCCCTACGCGATGGGACAGTCGGGCAGCCCACAACCCCACCTCCGACGCAAGTGCGGAAGTGGCTTTATGTCATTAAATCTCCCAATATGTTTGCTGTGATACACCATTCATGCCATTATAAAGGTGGTTGATATTAAAAAAAGGTTGAACTTGTTCACATGAATGATTGAGATAATAATGAATCCCCCCAAGAGACAACCTATTGTTTCTTTGTGGCATTGTCATGGCACATAATAGCAGATCTTGATTAAGATTCATGATTAAGTCTCCAGCAGGATTGTAAATTTTGCAGTGCTGTCAAGAAAAAAGATTGACTTCGAAGAAGGTTTGATCAGAATTTGGTTCATCGGGACCCAAAGAAAATTCAGGAAGGACAAGCCATTCAAGGGTTCTTCATAGGGGAGCAGGGTTGTGGCAAATTCATCCAAGTCAAGGGTAGGAATGGCAGTGCCAAAACCTCTCCTCCAATTTTCTGAATGCTTTATTCCATTTTTTCAGTCTGTTTTTTTAGAGTGCTTGCAATTTCCTCCTTTGAGAAGGGCAGAAGAACCTCAGAGATGTTACTGTGAAAGTTGCATGCACAACCACGCAACAACATGGAGACTGTTCCTCTCCCGCCTCAGAGCACCAAATTGGACAACATACTTTCCAAATGCAGGAACTTCACAAAACTCTAATAGCAGCAGACAGGACATTCTTCATGCTTTCAGGTCTTGTTAAGAACTCAGTTCAGCAGAAACGTTCAACACAGTCAATCTGCATAGCTATCTCTCTGCCAATTGGAACCGTACATCTGGAAACAATTTAAGAAAAGGAAAGCGACCCATTAATCTTTGGGCTCAGGATTATTCTGCTGTAAGAAAAACACAGGAGCTAATCAGTTCTTGCTAGGAAAACATGTCTGCTTGGAATGGATAAAGCCAAGCCTGTAGTTCAATGAAATTCAAGCTCACAATTCTCTTCCTCTCTTTCCTCATTCTGCCACGATTTATTTATTTTAAAAAAAGAGCTACTTGTGGCATTTCCACAGTAAAAGCTAGTGCAGATTGTCCAACAGAGGTAGTCAGTCTGTGATAATAAATGAAATGCTACCACCTTCTTCACTACCTATAGCTTCCCACCTGAAGCTGTGGCTAAAGGAGATATGTGAAATCTCCCAGAATACTTCTTTGCTGGGGAAAAAAGTCTGAGATTTTCTATTTCTCAGCTCCTACCCCACCAAGAAGATCACATCACAGAATTTTCTCTATTGTCCACCTTTGTCATGTGTGTGTGTTTTAACCACCATTCCTCCTATCTCCACAATGTCTCAGAGTGATTCTAGGTCTGATAAATTGTGGAGGCTACAAAATGGTGACCAGATCAGTCTATATTTTAAAAAACACAACAAATGGGGAGCGTTAGAGGAAAAAGTCGTGCCACTGCCATTGCTAATGGTGGGCTCCACCTCTGAAAAGCTGTTCGATAATTTCTCCTTCCCTGGTAGAAGCAATTAAGCACATTTGCAAAGCTAAACAGAGTCTGATATGGTTTCAGATTGGATGGGGAACCACGTATTGAGATTCCTTTATTGCAGATGACCCTCTTGGTCCCTTCCAACTCTATGATTCCATGAAAGATGGGGATCCCTCAAATGTAACTGTTGTAGTAGCTAATCAGGTTCAGTGAGGCTCATTCTGGGAATGAAATGAAACTATTCTATGAGTTGCTGGGCTTTCTCTAGATGGTAACCTTACACATTTCCAACAGCACCTGGTAGACTTGGAGGCTGAGAAATCCCCCCGGAAAAATCTACCGTTTTTGCCACCAGTGCTCCCTTGATCTGTCCAAGAGGCCATTTTTGTGGACTGCTCAATCACTATTATGGCTGCCATTGTCCCATTTACTCATGAGGAGTGACAGTGTAGACTGATCTGCATGTATTGAATCATTCTGTAGCTCGAATAGCACTGAATCTCTTTTAAAAAAACTAACATCCCTGTTTCCACAATTGGAGGTACAATATTTGGGTTCGTCTGTTTTTCTCTGCTTCCATTTTGCATGTGAATGCTAAGGCTTGGTTGCATATGGACTTTACTGATGTCCCCACTGACCTGTTGCCCATGCTGCTTTGTGAATATGAGCCATTATCTTTCGGTGCATATGGACAGGCTTATCATGGTCTGCAGGAAGTTACGACGAGAAGGATTTTGGCTGATCAGCACAAAGAAAGGCACACAGTTATAATGCTTTAGTAATACCATTATGTTCTTGCTGTTGAGATAAGTTCCTTCAGTGGAACCTGGCTGTGCTTTTTTGTTCATTTGTTTCTTTGTCATTTGTTTTGTATTATATGTTCAGAGTACAATAAGCATTTTTATTATCCGGCAGCAATGAAGCTTTCCTGTAAAACCGGGGGGGGGGGGGGGAGAGAGACACCAGCATTCTTGTTTATCAGCTATATGGCACTTTTACGGTTCTGCCAAGCATCATAAAATTGCACTCACAGCATCTCATCCCAGGGTTTCCCAGGGCACATTTTGTCATATGCAATAGTCTTAAATGGAAGGCAAGTTGCTGATTGAGGAAATCGTCAGTGTAGGAGATAGCAAAATACAACACTATTTTGGGGAAAACTTGAAAAAAATGGAATTGTCCTTGAATCTCTTTAGTTCTCTTTTAATGAAAGTTAGGCAGCAGATTTCCTCCTTCCCCTATATTTCCTTTTCTGTTTTGTAGCATCTGTTGAGAGCTTCCCCTCTCTCACTTTTGCTAGAAATTGATGATGCACTCATCTGGTTTCTCAATTATGGAAAAAAAGGCAATTGCTTAAGGGGATCAAGAAGAACCATCCACCTGAAAGGGAGCATTCCTCCTCCTTTCTGCAGTCTAGCTCATTCCCTGCACTGTTGAGCAGACAGGGTAGAGCAGGAGGTATTTGGATCTTCAGGTGAATTAGGTTTGGAGAAAAGTATCTGTGAAGAGTTAAGCTCAGGTCCTGCAAGCTGCTGATCACTAGCCTTAGGTTCAGCATCAGGAACTCAGTATAGTTCCTCAGTTCATGGGTACAGTTGTTGTGAACTTGGTTGATTCATTCTAATCTGACTCTGAGACCCATATAGCGCATATCTGTGCTTTCATGTAGGTGCGTCATGAGTTTTAGCTCAGTCACCTGTGCCATAATTCCACAAATAAAGCTCAGAACTGAGAGATAAAATCACCAGTGACAAATGCTACATAGAAAATGCCCAATGGCAATACAAGGAAACATCAAAAGGGAATCAAAAGAATGTCAAGGTGCATAAAAAATGCAGGGAACCATGTGCCTGCATAGGTCATGTGAATTTGCAGCATCCCCTTTATGAAAAGAAGACCCCCACCAACTGAATAGTAGCTTGGTCACAACCATCATTTCATGATACTACAGGATGGTCCCTGCTGCCCTAACATCACCTGGCTGTCAGTATTCCAGAGCACCATGACTGATGTTAGCAATTAAAGAACAAAATGGAAAGAGGCTTTAAACTACTGGAGTTCAAATCTTAAAGACGGCATATGGTGTTGGGCTCTGTGCTACTAAAGCTGGAATTGGACTTATAAAAAAAGGAGTAGAGAGCAAAGAGAAAGAGAGAGAAATGGTTTTTTAAATGGCCACAGCACTCCAGGTCAGAGGATTTCTTTTCATCCTTAACCATGGGAGCATTTGCGAAACAATCCCTGCTATCAGGTATAGCATGCTAGGAAAATGATCTATGCAGTTGCAGGAAGATTAGACAAACTCATGGAGGATCAATGAATTTCAGTGGCTGCGGATCATCTGCATATCTGCTACCTCCATTTTTAAGTGTTAGATTTTCATAGGTGTTCCAAGGTTTCTCATCTACACCAGTAGGTGGTCCTTGGTGGAATGTTTCTGTGTTGCGTTTCTTGGCAATTGCTACTCCCCCATCAGTCACTACCTTTTCTTGTTTTGAGCTGGCATACAAGTGTTTTCACAGGAAGTGTGCAGGTGTTACAAGGCTCTAGTTGTCAAGATTTACCCTAGGGTGGGAGTACGTCAGAGTAACTCCATTGAGAGCCATGAGATGTTTCTGTGAGTAAATAGGGATAGAATCAAGCTGATACCTGCTTGTTTTGGAGGGCTAGTCCTATAGGGGGCATAAAAGAATACAAGGGAGATAGTTACCCTTCCTTACAGTGCAGGCTCCAAGTCTGGATTCCTGGCTCAAGCAATTCTACCTTGCAATGCTCACCTCTCCAAAAAAGCCATTAGCAATGAATGAAAAGTTGTATCTGTACTGTGGAATTCCAAGTGATGTATTGAAAATAACTATGGGAACCAGATTGCTATTATACTGCACAATCATGTCACACACACACACACACACACACACACACACACACACACACACACCTCTATTCAATTTCCTTAAAAAAAACACCTTCTACTCAATAAAAAACAAGCAGGAAATACATATTCAAGAGCTCAAAGTTATCCATAATGGATGGCAGGCATGAGACCATATTATCTCTCATGGGCACAAAACAGATTCCTGGAAAGAGGAAGATACAGCAAAATGTGAAAGGTGCAGATACTAGTAAAGTAACTTGGAAAGTCTGTGAAGTTTGTTTGATAACAAAATGACTGCAAGGATTCTTTAAGACAAGCAGCAAATGAAGACCCAACAGTCGCTGCAAATTAAAACAAATAAAAACACACGGATGTAGGATAACATATATTGAAATGTGACAGTAAATCAATGTTATCCTGCAGAAGTCTTATTTCCACAGTTAGAGATCACAGGTGGGATTCAAAATAAAAGTCATACAGTACTTTAGGGAGGAAACCTCTCTGTAGCTCCTGGGATATTGGAAAATACTGTCTTTCAGATAAGTGAAATCAGAATTTAAGCAGCCCTGGAATCTGCTAGAAGCCAGCAACAGACACATAAAGAGTGTTTCTGGGCAAATGGAGAATGTCTTTCCCTTAGCCCTTAATCCTCACACATGGGGAAATAGCAGCCAGATTAGAAGTTGCAACTGCCTGCAAAATATGCTTGAGTTTCATCACCTCTTGCACTAGAAATGAAGCCTTGATTAGTGACTGCTTCTTGCACCTTCCCCCAATGCATCCAGGAAGCAACTTCAAGGAAACCAATCAGCTTATTTAAAATGGGAGGATTGGCATTCTATTCCACTTAAGCATCCACAATCAGCACCCATTTTTGGAGCACCCTATTTTGCACTGGTGAAGAGAGCTGGGATCTGCCACATTGCTTCATTTAGCCCAGCTAAAACACTGAAGGAGAGGATGAAGAGAAAAATCAAATCCCTCCCTCATGATACTCTATGCTTTCCTTGAGAGGTCCATTTCAAAGTTGAGACAAGTGATTCTATAGCATGTTTTCTTCTAAATTGCACAGCATGTTATAGTGGGGGCAATGGTATGGCTCTTAAGGGACACTTGCTGCTGTTACAAGATTCCTTAATAGTTGCTAGGCAACTGTTGCATTTGGTTCACTATGGCCAGGGAGAGCTACTGTTTTCACTGTTTATTGCGGGTCAAAAAAAATGTTGGGTGCAGGGTTTGCATAAGAGCAATTGAGCATATGCCATCAGTCCATTGAAGGGACAGAGCTGCAGTTCCCAGAATGGCTTAACAATCATTCCTTCTTCACAATGAAGTCGGGGGGGGGGCTGCTCATTGAGGGGATATCCAAACAACTCTCAACACACTTGACAAATTATTTGGGGGAAGCCATGGCTGCTTGAAGTGGTATAATATTGCTTTAACTATGTTCAGCTGCAGTCCTAGACACTACTATTCTCTTGTGGCCCAGCCGCTTTGCATCTAATGATGATAGGGCACAAAATGCAACCTCTGATGCCAATCTTAGGGCTTGGAAGGAGGCAGCTCTTAGGGTATCTTGGTCCCAGACTGTATTGGGCTTTTAGTGCAAGGATTTTGAATGTAACCCAGAACCATACTCTCAGGATTACATGACCCATGTAACAGTACATAACCCCAAGGGACATCTTATGTGGCACATGGAAATGTGCCTTCCTCTTCTTCCTCTCTTGCCAGTATGATGCAGCACCTGTTGCAGAGCAGTGTTACAGCCTACATGATCCAGAGCTTTTTCCAGCTTGCACATTAGGGCTCTCAGATTCATCTCGTTCCAGCAGAAGGACCTTTGCACCTGTTGCTATGAGCTGCTGGCTCAGCAGAGTAGATCATTAGCAGCAAACCATAAGTGTCTTGTCAAACACACAACCCAGTAACATGTTTCAAATAGCCAGCATGTGTCCCCCACCTCCACCACTGCATGTACCCTATATAGTAGTATTGAAGCAGGTATGCAAGAGCATTTTCAAGAGCTTCTCCTATCTTCCTTTCTTCTGATGAATAACTGGGCTTAAATTTGCACTGCATGGCTTGTAAAGTTCATATTTGCAAGTTGTAAGTGTCCATGTTGCTATAAAAATATTTGAACAGCTACCAATTTACACCCTAATCCTAAACACATTTGCTTGGGCAAAGACCTATTGATTTCAACAGAATGACTTTGGAGGGAACTGCTCCAATCCAGCAAAAATAAAATTGCTGGATTAGGTCCATGCATCCCCTGCTGAATAAGGAATACCTCAAAATAAATGGATACTGTCTGGGAAGCCTCGAGCTATTCACGTGCACCCCAATCGGGCAAATGCACTGATTGTATGTTCAAAGCTTCACCCCAAGGCACAGATGCCCAAGATCGAGCCAGAAATCTACCCCTATAACTGTTAGAAAGCTGCCAGGTTTAGTGCATTTGTATTTCCTTGGCTTTGCTGTCCATTCATGCCATTCATGAACTGCCCAGGTACCACAGCTACAGGTTTAGTCGGCACTTGAAAAGGCAGGCAAAATAATAATAATAATAATTTCTTGCAATGCTCCTAACATTGTATCACTCTAGAATTGTGGAGAAATTAAATGGCCCAGACTTAGCGACCACAGAGGCTCAAGGAGATCCATCAGAAGGCATCTTGCTTGAGGAGGACACTTCATCAAGCCTCAATAGCAGCCAGTGGGGCAGCACACGAAGGGATGTGTTACTAACCTGGATTCCCAGTGCTGGGCACCACTACTGGTTACTGAGAGGGCAAGGGGCAAGATAACATGGAGGTCAACACAGTGTAGGCACAATGTCTGAGGCATCAGATTGGCCACACTGTGGTGAGCTAACCCTAACCCTAGCCCTAAGCCCTCCCCCTCCCCCTCTCAATAAGTGGTAGCGGTGTACAATGTTGGGAAGCCAGATCAGCAACACAGCCCACCTTTGCTGACCCACCAGCCGCTACTGTTAAGCATGTGGTCCTGCCCACGAAGAGGCACCATTGCTGGGTCTCAAAATTGTGCCTGCAGAGCCCCAAAGGGAAGCTGGGAAGATACCCACCAGTTGCAAGTACACCATAAACTACTGTTGTACATGCACACATAACTGAATTAGGGGTTTTAAAAAAGGACTGAGAAGTTACATCCCACACTAACAAACTGTGAAGGAGAGGAGCTGTTTTCTCTGAAATGTATAATCAGAGAATTTAACCAACAACATTTGCACTTAGTACAAATAGCTGGCAATCCATCTTTAAATTCCACATTCAACCCCCAAAACCAAATGTCACAGGAATACTCATACAACTTTAGCCTATTTGTTGGCATTTGAAACTCTGCATCAGTATTTCATGCAAGTTTCCTTGAAAAAATCCACAGGCTTTATAGAACATGTTTGATGGTCCACAGGAGAGACATTGCCCATAGTTAGCAAGAGAAAGAGGCCGCCTCAGAGCAGACACAAATAGAGACTGTTGTGTGCATTTAGTTGAAGATGGGCACATTATTTGAAATATACATGCCCTTCAAAGAGACAGGAAACCATGAAAAAAGGAGAGTTTAAAAGGAAGGCTAGACAAGGCGAAAGAGAGAGTAAGGAGGTCATAACAAGGCTGGAAGGCAAAAAAAATGGAAAGCTGGCTGGGTTGTCAAGATAAGTGAATTATAGTCAAGAGAGAGAAAAGAATCCTAGATGTTTTCTTTAATCTCCAGGTCAGCCATCCAAGCCACATCAGATTGGCAGGAGCATTTGACAGCCACTTCAGATCCTTTGCGAAATCACTCTAAGACCTAGAAGACAAATGGCTATGCAATCAAAGATGCCATCCTGTCACAACTGTCATTCGCTGCATCAATAGAAGTCCTAAAAGGCCAAACAGGAAACAGCAGATTGAAAATTCTGGCCATTTGAGCTCTTCCAGGCCATTATTGCAGGGCCCATTATGGCAGCTCTGCTGTGAACTCTTCTGAGATGCTGTTCACACAAATACATTTCAATACTCTAGAAGGAAGAAATTCGGTTTCTGGATATCTGTCCAAAATGCCCAATGCTATTTTCTGTACAGTATTGCAATTAAAAAACAAAAACAAACCTTAGATGCATTGGTATATGTCGTTATGGATTTTAGGGGACTCTCCTAAAACCTAGAAATTAATAAATTTTGATTATTTGCGATGTAAAGGGGAAAATACAAGCTGTAAAAAGAATCCAAATGAATCCTCAATGTGGCTCCCATTTCCTCCCCATTTCTACCATTAGATCTGGCCATAGATGATTGCTCAGTGTATATTGAACAAGATACGTAATCTACCTATCTATCTACCTATCTATCATCTATCTATCTATCATCTATCTATCTATCTATCTATCTATCTATCTATCTATCTATCTATCATCTATCTATCTATCTATCTATCTCTCCAGCCACAATACAGCCAGAAGTAAGCATTTTGGCGGTACCCATTATTTCAACGGGAGATACTTTAGCATGTGGGATGGGCAAGTAGCTCTATAGCACAGCATCTGCTTTGCATGCAGAAGATCCCAGGTCCAATTCCTGGCATTTGCAGGTAAGGCTATGGGACCCCTTCCTGAATCCTTGGGGAGCCACTGCCAGTCAAAGAAGACAATGCTGAGCTAGATTCTGGTCAGACTCAGTATATGGTAGCTTGCTGTGTGTTTCACTCTCCCATTGAAATGCAGTTCTATGTTTCTGTAATTTTTATTTGCTCCTTCTTTGCTTAGGTTAGCCCCCTTGAGCGTAATGAGAAAGGCAGGATATGTACTCAGATTAATTAATAAACAGAGAACCCTATGCCCACAATATTTTTGTTTCTTTGTTTCTGTTGTTGCCGCTGTTGGCATATCTCATTCACATATGTGCAGGAGGAAAGGAATGTTGGAAAGGATGTTCGGTAAATATGAACAGGTTTGAAATGCATTTCAGGATTTCGTATGTGGATCTCATTATGGATATTTTAAAAAGTTACATGAAATATTGATTCGGCATGATTATTTTTTTATTTGAAAAACACACCACTGGCATTAAAAAACAGCAACCCTGCTATATTCCTTTAAAGCAAGCTCCTATGAAATCTCATAGTTACACATTCTGCACAAAATAAATGTAGCATTTTATTAGGACAGACCAGGATGAGGTCTAGCTGCTTTTGTGGAACCCAGGAGGGGCGTAAAGCATTATTCCACTCTGGTCCCAGGAACAAAGCTGGCAAGGAATGTACTGCTTATTTCTGAATAATAGATAGTATTGCTTTTTGGGTTTATCTTTTAAAATGTACATTTACTCCTCCTCATTTTCGCTGTGAAATTTTCGAGTCCTGCAGTTAAAGCATTTCCTTCCAGCCTTTGTTTATTTGGTAGTATTCTTTTCTCCAAAATCATCTTTCTTGCTCTTAAGGTAACAATATGACCAACATTTCAGGGACTTCGTTCTTTTATGTCTGTGAAAGAAGAATGGATTACACTAATTAGTATAATTAGTGCAATTCCTTGATGGAGGTGGAATTAATTGCATTCATTTATTTTGGATCAGTTCAATGAATTGCAAAACCAGCACTAGCTTTTCAGTCAAGGCAGTGGGGAAAGGGTTAAAATGACTTTATCCAGAAATGTATCTCTATTAATGCTCAAAGACAGGAAAAAATACTGGTAATAGAAGTTCTTCCTCTACAATCCTAGGCATGCCAGTGAGAGGGCTTTTTATTGCAAGTCTACTTAGAAATAAGCATCACTGAGTTCAATGGGAGCTGCGATCCTATACACATTTACCTGGTAGTAAATCCCATTGAACACAGCAGGACTCAGTTCAAATTAAAGATGCATAGGTTTGCACTGTGAGGACCCCTCATAACATTAAAGTAAATGAATAATTGTGCATTATAATTGTGACACCATGTACATCACTATTATATATTACATAATACAGTAGTACCTCTACTTACGAATTTAATGCGTTCCAAACGCACATTTGTAAGTTGTAAAAAATTGTAAGTCGAATCCCATAGGAATGCATTGGGAGAAAAAATTCGTAAGTCGAAGCAACCCTATCTAAAAATTCATAAGTAGAAAAAATCCTATCTAAACTGCATCCAAGATGGCGGACGGAGCTCCGTTCATAAGTAGAAACATTCGTAAGTAGAGGTACCACTGTAGGTTGTATTTTACACATGAGTATACTCAATGAAATTGATGGCCCTAAGCTAGCCATGTCTATTACTTTCAGGGGTCCTACTCCAAGACATTCCTACGTGCCTACATCATTTTATTTGTATGCCGCCTTTCCACAGTTCAAGCCATACCCAAGGTGGCTTACAACATGAAAAAAATACAGAACTACAACATAACAAAAGTAATAATAAATGATAAATAAAACATTAAAACATAAACAACCAAACTGAACCACATAAACTACAATACAAGATACAAAAAAACAACAGCAACAATAGCCATAGCTGCCAAGTTTTCCCTTTTCTCGCGAGGAAGCCTATTCAGCATAATGGAAAATCCCTGAAAAAGGGGATATCTTGGCAGCTATGACAATAGCAACAAAACACATCCCCAATAAACCCCAATAAAAGTGCACCAACCCTCCCAAATAACATCTGAGGAGCACTTAGAAGCCCTATCTCAAGGATGGGAACCTGCGGCCCTCCAGATGTTGGTGGACTCCAACTCCCATAATCAACTGATCATTGACTTTGTTCACTGGAGTGGAAGGGAGCTGGAGTCCAGCAACATCGGATAGGTCACAGGTTCTCCATTCCTATGAAGTCTTGACCAACTCCTGAGATAACTGCTATAAGTAATTGACAACTGGGATGGCGAAACATTGGAGTCCAATAACGCCACCAAGTATTATGCAGACACAGATGCTGTTCCTATTTGCTATTGGTCTGGGAAATCAGAAATACTTTCACCATGTGACTGGGCAATAAAAATGGAGTGTTTGAATATGGAAAGGGGGCATTGGATCTTTACAAGGTTGCCTCTAAGGCACAATTATCATTTGGATTACTTTGAAATAGGACCAATCTACCAGAGCGTGGCTGTGGAATTGATTCTCTCTCGGTCTCAGGAAGGAGTTTCTCCAATAGTGAGAATTAAGTTGGTTCTACAGCAACTTTGCTTCACTCTGGCCTATTGATTTCTTCGTTTTAGAGTCCCCTAAGCATTTCCAGTCCATCTTTGTTCGCACGCTTGCTCCAAATAAGCTCCATTCTTATACTGTTCCAGTAATGGTAAAACTCAGAGGTGCCTTATAAGGTGAGAGATGTGATCTTAGGCTTTACCGAGCCCTTGATTAGTTGCCCCTGACTTTTCATTTCTACTACTACTGTTATCATTAATTCAAGGGTCATTCTTGGTCTATCCCCCTCAGAATCTGCTCTGCTTGTGGGAAGTTGGCCTCTGCTTTTCTCAAGAAACATTCAGCATTTACTCATTAGCCTGGTTTGGTGTGATTTTTCTCCGTATAGTCCACCACCATCACAACCCAGCACAGCAAGCAGCTTGTATCCTTGCCAAGGGTTTTAATGGGGAATCTATCACCCCGCAGGACTTTTAAAACTAGTGCAACTTGAACCTCGGCTTCCCTCTCTACTTCTTTCATGAATTATTTCCCCTCCTAGCATAGTTTCAACGTTTTCAAAATCACATTTTCTTTAATAGTGCCCTGGATGTTTCTTGACATCTTGGAGACATCCTTTACCACAATCTTGTTCTGTGGTTTTAGCTTCGGGGTTTGATTTGATCACAACCCCTCTCTGACTGACAAGAAGGATGCATTTGTGGATTAATATTTATAAAGAGAAGCTCACATTTCCATGAGCCAGGTTGCTCTCTAAATAATACAGTCGTGCTTTTTTGCATCAACAAGGAGCTAGTGACCTTGAAAGATGTCCTCGTATTCCCCATCCATTCTAATCAGTTTTAATTCACGAAAGCCCAGCCAGAGCCCCCTAACAAGGATGATAATGCATTTAACCTCTGAAATAAATCTAACATACCAAAGTTAGGCAAAGAGATTGAAAAGAGCCATAGATATCAATCTTTATCAACTGAGGTTTTGAAGGAATAGCAAGCTGGGGAGAGAGGCCCTTCCTATCTGGGAGGAGCATCCTGTGGCCACATGGGTTATATGTGTCCCTAAAACTAATTTAATGCAGCCATATAAATATGGTAGGAGAGAGAGAATGACGCTTGAAATGAAAAAGTTTCGCCACCTTTGCTATGGATTTTTATATTTATGGGGTTTTTTGCAGCACAGTAAAATGCAGCACAAACATTAAAAATGAACTAAAGAGGGAGGTATAATCCACGGAAAATATATACATAGGTATCTTTAAGGTAAAGGGTAAAGGGACCCCTGACCATTAGGTCCAGTCGTGACCGACTCTGGGGTTGCGCGCTCATCTCGCATTATTGGCCGAGGGAGCCGGCATATAGCTTCCAGGTCATGTGGCCAGCATGACAAAGCCGCTTCTGGCAAACCAGAGCAGCACATGGAAACGCCGTTTACCTTCCCGCTGTAGCGGTTCCTATTTATCTACTTGCACTTTGACGTGCTTTCGAACTGCTAGGTTGGCAGGAGCTGGGACCAAGCAACGGGAGCTCACCCCGTCACAGGGATTCGAACCGCCGACCTTCTGATCAGCAAGCCCTAGGCTCAGTGGTTTAACCACTGCGCCACCTGGGTCCCTACATAGGTATCTTAGAATCTGTTAATAATCCAACAGTTGAATATTTATGCTGTATTTAATGAAAAATGAACAGTTGCTGGAATTTACAACAACCTTTACAATAGTATTGATTCTTCACATTGTTCCAATGCTTACATACCACTGCCCCACCACCAAACGCTGGGTTGACAATCAGAAGCACCAATGTGCTCTTCCTTTTCCCCCATCATCACATAAAGGTATCTACTCCTCCCCTTCAGTTTTGAAGTTATCTGTGGGTATATTTACATCTGTGCCAATCTTATTTTATTATACTATTTTGAACCAAAGTGAATGCCAAACCACAGTTTGCTATCATGGTCAGAAGCAGGTTGGCAGACTGTCTGTGCTAACTATGGTTAGCAAAAAAATATCAGAACAGGTATAACAATAACTATAGCTCTTTCCTACTCTGAAAGAGAAGGACAGTGCCTATAATGAGAGATGAAGAGGGAGTGTGTGAGCCCTTCTTGTCACCAACCCATGGTTGGCAATATGGAAACATTGCATCTGTACTAGGCTATAGTTTACTGCACATCCTGTTAACTTTTCCTCTAAAAGAATCCAGAATACAAGCATGATTCAAGTAATAATCTTGCTATATTCATGTGCTGGCTATAACCAAATCTGATATGAAAGGTGTGTTCTCCAGGTCTCTGAGGTGAGTGGCTGGGCCCTAAAATGCTAAAATGTTGATTGGTCAAGGATAGAAGGTTTGCTCACAGTATGCATACTAGGCCTGGACAATAGCGGCTTCCTATAGCCGTCCAGTGGAAGAGCCAATATTACATAGTCCACTTCTGCTCTCCATCTGAAAATCTTATTGGGCCTTAACAGCTTGCCAAGCTTAGATGCCAACCTCAGGTTTCTGGTTCAAGGTCTGGGCTTCTGAACAGATGAGGCAACTTCAGAGTACAATTTTTCTATATTAATATTGTGAGGGGAAACTCACCTCATTTGATATTCTCTCACTCCACACACTGTCCTATAAATTAGCCCACATTGTGCTGTATTTCATATTTCAGCTCCTACAAAGATTTTAAAAAATGCTGATACACAGTTGTTTTATGTTATATGTAAAAGTAGCTCAAGGAATATCAAGGAATTCCAAGGAATCTGTGAAATCTATGTCAATTTTTCAGTGCGAGTTTTGAATGATTTCAAATTAATGCCACTCAACAATTTATGATTTTTGACCATCTTCAACCAATAACAAATTTGAAATCCAGCTTTCTGTCTTGTAATGTAATGTTTTCACCCCATTGCCAGATTCAGTAAGTAGATTTTCTGAGAGCAGACCTAATCAGGGACAAAACTGCTGAAAAATTAGCTGCTCTCAAGAAGCTGACACCAGATGTGATCAATGGCATTGTTTAAGAAAGTTCATAAATGTATCATTTTTCCCAGCTGGCACATCACTCAGAAGCACATTAGCCGAAACTGAACAGATTAAATTATTAATAGTTTTATAAGATGGGCAGACTCGCCACAGTATGAAGTCTCCAGAATATGTTGGATCTTTGATCTTCAGAGACCAATCTATCATAATGAACTGGGGAGCCTTCCCACACATGCTAAAATATGTGATCTACTGCCTTTGTTCTTATTGTTTTACATTATGGGGGTGCTCTGGATGCTACTCAAGCTGTAGAAGTTGGTTTCTGGAGAAAGGGAAGCCAAGATATGGGAACTTTCAGAACTCTGTTGTTAATGCAGTAAGTCAGCAGTTGTTACACAGAATTTGCTGGATTTGCTATGTTTTATCCTGAGGAAAACCACCTAACATATCCGCTGCTGATGTCACTGCTGTGTTTGATAGGCTGGCCATCTGAAGAGTGTTAAACAATGTCTGGGCAATTGACTTGGAGCTAAGAGCAACCAGAAGCAGGCAGTGGGATGCAGTAGAAAAGAGAAGATTTTGGAGAGCAGAGAAGTGGGCTGAAATTGCTGCTTGCAGATTCAGTTACTACAGGACCTTGGAGAGCTCCCAGGGACATCCAGAGCTGATTCAAGAAAGTCCAGTGCTAAGCTGAGCCTTCAAAAGCCCTAGTAGGGTCAGATGATGGCTAGGGTCCCAGATGGTGTGTCTGTAATAGGATGTGCATTTGGATACACAACCATTTCTGCCTTGTAGTTTAAATGACCCTATGGCACAGCTGGGCTCAGGGTACAGGTGCATGGGGTCTGAAGGTGCATGTTTTTTGGGAGGGCACTTTTAGGATCCAGGCTAAAAAGAGGTTTTATGTAAAACCGAGGTATTTATGATTAAGCAGATTATACATCCTCATTAATGAAATTTTAAATTGACAAGTCATTTGCTTCCATTTTGCCTCCCAACTCCAGAGGGTGAGAGCTTGTGCTCTGCTATCTAACTCATCTGAATTCAGTGACAGAATGAGGGCAGTCGCTGCCAGTCTTGGGGGAAGTGGGAGCTTGACTTCCCTAAATGCTCTCATCTTCAGGGACTCTTGTCTCTTATCCCGTTTTTGTATAGGAGGGTCTCCACCTCCATCGCTCTGCCCGGACACTGAGGTCCAGTGCCGAGGGCCTTCTGGCGGTTCCCTTGCTGCGAGAAGCCAAGTTACAGGGAACCAGGCAGAGGGCCTTCTTGGTAGTGGCACCCACCCTGTGGAATGCCCTCCCACCAGATGTCAAAAAGAAAAACAACTACTTGACTTTTAGAGGACATCTGAAGGCAGCGCTGTTTAGGGAAGTTTTTAATCTTTAAGAAATTAGTGTATTTTAATATTTCTGTTGGAAGCCGCCCAGAGTGGCTGGGGAAACCCAGCCAGATGGGCAGGGTATAAATAATAAATTATTAAATTATTATTATTATTATTATTATTATTATTATTATTATTATTATTATATGCTTCATGCACAGATGAACAACATATTTTATTGATAGTAGTTTTTGAAAAATCAGAAGCAGCCTGGACAGGCTAGGAGACTGAGAAGAAAAATGTTGAACGAGGGGCTAAATAATCATTCCATCACCTCCTTTTGAGCTCAAGAGTTTCCTCCCCCAGCTGTTTTTTTTTAGTCTAGAATGTCCCCATAGGGACCTATATTTTTTCCCCTGCAGGTGAAAAAGCAACCAGGGGAGCACTTCTGGACTGAAATAATGAGCAAAGGGTGAAAAGATTTACCCACCACCCTTCTTCCTCTCAAACCTGCAGCTCTCCCTGGACAGCTGAGAAGAGGAATTATAGAACACCATATAGCACAATGTTTGAACCTAAGGTTAATATATCTCATGAACTTTATTAAAAGTGATGTCCACAGACATGTACAGGAGTTTGTGCTGAATTTTATCTGCCAGAATGACACAAGGGTTTGGAAAGGACAGCTAGAACCATCCAAAACATTTTTTAAAACAATATGGATTAGGCTACAATCCTATGCAAGATTAACAGGAAGTAAATCCCATTGAACTCAGTTGAATTTACTTCTGATTAGACGTTTATAAAATTGGTTAAGCTAATAGCACACTAGAAGCCACTATGAGTAATGGTTGTTGTGCAGCATAATCATCTGCATGTTTACTCAGAAGTAAATCCCACTGTGGTCAATGGAGCTTCCTTCCTAGTAAATGCATTTAGGATTGCATCCAAAGAGTGCTAGTCTGGACCATAGCTGTCAAGTTCTCCCTTTTTTAAGGGAAATTCCCTTATGCTGAATAGGCTTCCTCGCGAGAAAAGGGAAAACTTGGCAGCTATGGTCTGGACTCAGCATGTCTGTTCCAAAACTGCTTCTCCATTCCTTACTCCAGAATAAACAACAGGATTACACAATAGGTAAAATACAGATAGTTTTGTTTGGTTTTGCTGTTCTCTTAGAGCCAATTATTTTCTCTGCTTTCATTTGCTTTATAACAATGTGCTTGCTTCTTCTTTTTTATCAAACCGTCCAGGCAACTACTGCTTTGAGGATAAGAGTATTAATCTTCTCTTATTCTCAACAATCTGTCGGATACAATTCTCTAGTGTAAATTCAGTGTAATTTAATTCCTATTTCAGGGGGCCACAGTGAAATGCAAGAAGTGCCCTTCATTAGCCTCACTTTTAATTGTTTTTCTATCTCTGCGGGATATATATATATATATATATATATATAGAGAGAGAGAGAGAGAGAGAGAGAGAGAGAGAGAGAGAGAGAGAGAGAGAGAGAAGAAAATCAGACAACAGCTTTTAACACTCTGCAATTTGAGGACTGATCTGATTCTCATGATCCTGGCACATGCTCAAAAGTTTTGAGCAAAGCAAACCAGCTGTACTTAAGCAAAGTGCATCTCTTGTTATCTGCCTGAAATGCATTGTCAGAAGGAGTGGAGTAATGGTGAAGATATCTCAAGGTAGCACACATCACATGGGGTTCACTGTCTATGTATTATTCTGCTGTGCTTGAGACATGATAGCTCAGGCAGATTCAATCAATCCTATACAAAGGCTTAACTTCATTGCAATCCTCACAGAGACAACTGCCACATCAGCCTTTCCCGCCATCCTTCTCCCTGCATGGCGCAGCTGTGTTGTATGGAAGAATTTTGTGGAGCTTTCCTGCTCTGGCACCAGCAATGGACCACCCAATGCTGCCCTCGTTAGTAGGGAATTAGAAGCCATGGCACCACTTTTCTATATTGTTAAGAGAAATGAAAAGAATATTTTCTAGTTTTATGGGTTTGTGGGTGTAAACTGTATGCTGAGACCCTGCTAATTCCTGGATCCAGCAAGTGTTAAAATCTAAGCAAGGATTCAACTTCCTGGACTAGCAAGGCTAGCTTCCTGAAGAGATAATGGCCCTCTTAGTATGGGCCTTTAAGGTAACAAAGGAAGTGGTTCTGTGCCAGATACCAAATGTCTGGGGGGCCCTCCCTCAACTCACTGGTAGTTATAATGACAAAGGCAGAGTGGAAAGTTTGAGTTGTGTGATCTAGAAGCTAGAAGCTGGCAGGATGAAGGTTGGGCAGCTGGGAGACAGAGTCATGCCTGATTTCTGTTGGAATCCAAGGCTGTGGCTGTGGGGAAGCAAGACCTTCCTTGGGTGTTAATGCTGTGCGCTCCTCCATAACAGGATCAGCTTGTATAATGTCTAATTTATGTTTTTGCTATTTCTATCACCCAGTTAGGATGCATTTTTACTTTCAATAAAGGAATGAAACATATGGCAAAAGCACTATGGGACTGGTTTCAAATCATATTAAACAAAGGAAAAAACTGATGCCCTTTCCAAACTTTGGTGCCAAGAAGGTAACTCAAAGGAACTATTTCACAGATACAGGAGGTGAACCAGCAGGGAAAAGAAATAGGCATTTGTCTATTGTGTGTGAAAGTAGATAATGCACAGTACCATGTAACCTGTTGCCTTTGTGTATTCATCAATAGATGTCACCTGTAACAATTCTTCCCATTCATTAGCGCTAAGATAAATATTGGCTGCATCTTGTCAGAAATAAATCGGATTTGGTGCCTTTTCAGACACCCTATAGGAACATGGTACGTAGATCGCAGTCTCTTGGGAGTTGGCCACCCCTGGTATAAGGTATTCATTTTCTGTGTTTCTTTAGTGTCTCCTTTGCAACAGGCTCTTGATTCAAATCCTATTTACATATTCTTTAAAGAGAGTGACACCACCACAGAGTCTCATTTGTTCTTCTGTGCACACTTGGAGTTTCTATTTTCAGACTGCCCCATTCACTTTAGCCAAGGGAGAGCTGCAGGGACTAAAAGCAGTCAGAGCTATCCCTTCCAATCAGTAGGAATGGACCTCCTCCCTCTGAGAATAAGAAGAAGAAGAACAACTTCATCAAGGCAAGAGCATTAACTACTCAGGACCCCTGAGCATGAAGTCTCACCCCACCAAAGGGGTAGGGCATAAGGAGGAATAGGCCAACGCCTTAACTCTGGATGGGGAACCCTTTCTTAGCCCAAGGGTCATGTTCCCTACTGAAGCCCACATGCCAGGGGTGAGCAAGACAGTGGGAACAGTGGGCAGAGGAACAGGTGCAATTTTTACCTTTGTATAGTAGGCTAGTTTCTACAGACACTCACACACTCTATTCTCCATCCTGGCAAGCAAAAGGCATTATCAGAGTTCAAGGACTCGTTCCAGCCAGGCAAAAATATTCAAGGAAGGAGCAAAGCAGCACTGGCAAAGGGAGAACCCTGAGGGTCAGACTGAATGGCTCAGAGCAGCTTTTGGCTCCTGGTCCTGAGGTTCCCCAGCTCTACCTCACACCAATAGGGAGCCACACGGCAGAGAAATACTTTTGTACCTAGCATTCCATTCAGCACAGATGCTTTTGAAAAGTTGTCGTTAATAAAGCTGTTGCTCATAATAAAGCCAATTTGGTTATTGCTGCCTCTGAGGGGGAAACAGCACAACGCCAATCACAAGAGCTGTCCTCCAATCCCCGGAGGCACCGTTCTTGCTATCCCATCTGAGGCAAAACAAAAACCTGTACCAATAATTTTATTTGAAAATTAATGAATTAGAACCGAACTCCTGAAGCAGTGCAAGAAGACCGCTTTGAATCTCAGCTGTATTAATCAGCATCCGTGCCATTACAAAGAATAATGTCAAGTCTATTAGAGCTGCTAGAAAGCGAGTCGGGACTGGGTTGTGTGTCGCCTTGAAAACCCATCTGGGTAGAAAGATGCCTATATAGACAATATTATTCTTTAGCTTTCCCTCTCCCCATATTTTAGACATTCTGCCTCAGTTTTCAGAATGGGAAGTGTGTGAAGTGTTTTCATATTTTCTAGAACTTTCCATTCTTTCCAAGCCCCTGACTCAGTGGCATAGCATAAGCCAATGCCACCACCTGGCAGCTTCCTCACACACCACAGCCTCTTTCTGCCCCCTGGGAAGGCTTGAACCAGGGGTGGAACTGCAGCTGGCAGCACTGGGCTGTCATGTGAGGAAGCTGTGTCTGCTGTTCCTTTGCACGCCGGAGCCAGGCTCTAATGAGAGAGCCTGTTGTGGGGGTGCCTGGTCACACCCCCTCAAAAACATGCACCCAGGGCTGGGGCCCCTCCCCCCCAATGCTACGCCACTGCCACCCAAAAAATCTGTGTAGCTAAAGCACTCCGCATACAAAATTCACTGTTCTTACAACAATGTTGTGATGACTTGATCTTATTTGAACTATTGAACTCAGTTGTTATGAAAATGTTGGTAATCCACAAGAGGCAACATATAGTGAAACAGTAAGCCACCTTCCCCATGGATTTGATGACAGTGTGTCTTGCATGAAGAGTCCTCCCCTCTCTTTGGTAACTTTACAGACAAGTATTAAAGAGCAGTTTATGTTTTATGGTCCTTTTTATTCAGTCATCTGGTTGCAAGCAAAAATCCACATCTCTCCATAAGGAGAGCAGTTGGCTACTCTCAGTCCCTGGGCACCAACAGGAAGTTCATCCTCCTCTCTGCATTCTTTGTTCTCTAATACGGACAGACCTCCTAGTTCCTGGGGAGAGAGGGTCCCCCACACACTCTAGTGATGTCTCTGCTGGCTGTTCCCTCCCTTCTGTTTCTCTTTCCATTATCTTGTAACTAGGCAACTCCTGTCAAAGCTGCTCAGTGTCTGTGTCTCTCTCTGCTCCTGAAACCACTGGAAACAAGGGGGGTGAATCTTCCCCCTCCTCCTCCTCTTCAGAAAGGAGCTGATCTGCCTGAGAATGGATTCCCCACTCCTCTGATTCAGACCATTCCCTGACACAGTGCAATGGAATGAAAGAAGGTCTTGAGCTGACCCATGTTGCATGAGAATAGATTGTTTCAGTGCAAATTGATAGGTCTATATTCAGGTTTAATGGGCTACTTGCAACAAACCAATATCCAGTGCAAAACTTGAGTGTGTCTGCATAGCAATGTGAACCACAGGAATATAATAAGAACACTTAGCATTCATATAGGTCCAGTCCAGGTGTAATTCTAAACATTAATTTAGCATTACAGAAACAAGCCATTTTTGACTCCCCCTGCCCGCTCTTCCTCCAACAGATACCAAGGAAGGGGGTTGGAAACATTCACTTCCTGGTAAACTGCAGTTCGTTATTACATCAGAATCAGGAATTACCGTTCAATAAACTTTGGTTTATTGAAGCGAGTCAATTTTGGAAGTTATGGTTTGTAAGCCATAGTTTCAACAAAACTTGCATGACAAACTGCAGTTAGTGCAAAACAAGAATCTGATGCTTCCAATTTCCTCCTCTGGTGCAACTCTGGACTTTGGAGTGAGGAATGCTCAATGATTTAATCTTGCATCTGAACCAGGTCATCATACATTTCAAATATTCGATGCTTTTCTTATATTTTCAGAAATATGTTTAAAAGTCATTTAAGACAGGGCCCAAGAGACAGAGTCTTGTCTAATACTATGTTTGCTCTGATTCTTCTATATTCATTTACCACACCAACCACATTTTAATTCTCCAAGGTCATTTGGCACAAAAATCTATTTACAGGATTCCAAAAAGTTTCATCTCCTTAATGCAGACCAAACTGCTACTGAATCAGGTTTTGAATTTTTGGGGAACCATTACAATAGTCTCCAAGGAAACTGACAGTACAAATATGTTCTCTACAAATAACTATTTCCACATGTAATGTTAGGGCTCACTTTTTCACAAGAATTAAAGTATACAGGAAATGTCTTAGTATTGAAAGAATGCTAGAAATTCATTATTTTGAAAGGAAAATGCCTATACCTGTATGCATCATCTATTATCCCTTTATTACCTTCCACCCTTGCAACATGGAAACAATGTTGACATTTAATATTTGTTCTGGAGAATTGATTTCGTAGCATGATGAGGTCCGGTGAGACAAAAAGGGGAGGGGGGGGACTTCATTGCAATGTACTTCCTAGTGTTTTTTAATCATTCAAATCCTAAATGAAATTGGGGAAATAAATTACTTTTCATTCTTTTTCTTCATTTCTCATAGGAAAAGCATCTGACAGCAGCTGTACACTGTAATACTTGATCCTGTGACACCGTCCATAGAGGACAAGACTGGGAAATATTTTTATTTATTTATTACTCTTACAAAACATTATTTGAGCTAGAGATACAAAACTTGTAGCTACAGAGACTTCACTGGGGGAGGGGGGGGAAGGGATATTATAATAATAAGCAGAACAACACCATAACCCCCAACTCCCCCTCATGCAACACCCTTAGCTGTCTTGCTGCGAGTAGTGAAATGATATATCAGTGCATTTTCAAGTCAACAAGATAATTTGTAAACTCCCAGTCCCCAAAGTGTCAGAAGATTATCATATTGCTGTCTGGTAACTCAG
Organism: Zootoca vivipara; assembly: GCF_965207765.1. Taxonomy (NCBI): domain Eukaryota; kingdom Metazoa; phylum Chordata; class Lepidosauria; order Squamata; family Lacertidae; genus Zootoca; species Zootoca vivipara. Next base: position 44,147,603 of record NC_142588.1, read on the forward strand.
GATAATAGACCCTTTTGGGGAGGCTACAATAGCAGCTTCAGAGATGTAGGGTTTTTTTTTTTCAGTCCAATATTGGCAGACTATATTGAAATGCACCATGTGTTATTTACAGGTTTTACTTTTTGTAGGAAGCAGTAGTGTCACATAGGCAACTGGTTGGCCACTGTGAGAACAGGATGCTGGACCAGATGGGGCCTTAGCCTGAGCTAGCAGGCACTTACAGAGTGAAACAAACCAACCATCTCAGGTCTGAATGCATCACTAAACCAAACCATTGCTTTGCCCTGGATATCATGACAGCAGCAGGACTGTGTGAGGAATGCAATAGCTGCAATCTTCACTCTATGAAACTGCGCACTTGTTCATTCTAAGCCAGGGGTCAGCAACCTTTTTCAGCTGTGGGCCGGTCCACCGTCCCTCAGACCATGTGGTGGGCCAGACTATACTGTATTTTGAAAAAAATTATGAATGAATTTCCTATGCCCCACAAATAACCAGAGGTGCATTTTAAATAAAAGCACACATTCTACTCATGTAAAAACACCAGATAGGCCCCACAAATAACCCAAAGATGCATTTAAAATAAAAGGACACATTGTACTCATGTAAAAACACCAGGTAGGCCCCACAAATAACCCAGAGATGCATTTAAAATAAAAGGACACATTGTACTTATGTAAAAACACGCTGATTCCCGGACCATCCATGGGCCGGATTGAGAAGGCGATTGGGCTGCATCCGGCCCACAGGCCTTAGGTTGCCTACCCCTGTTCTAAGCCATGATTTGAAAATGCAAATTGGGCCTGTGTCAGTTGGTTATGGAAAGCCCTGAAATTTCAGGTGACCTCTACAAGAAGTACTTTCAACCCTGTGTAAAACATATACGGTACACCCTATTTAAAAAATAAAAATGAATGAGTGATTGGTGGGCTCTCCTTAAATTCAGGCTTAGAATGAAACCTGAATCTTGTAATAAAAACCCAGGCCCTATATTCTAAAATGAAAGGAACAGTTTCCCATTTTTTAATGGAAAGACACACAGATTCTAAAGTGCAAGAAGATAATTAAAACTTGTGATTTAGCCCACTTAAAGTTGATTTTGCCAGTTTAGAATCTCATACATTTATTGCTAAGACTCAGAATTGTTACAGGTAATATATTTTACTGAACCAAACTGAATTACAAGAAATAAAATCCGGAGCTGATTAGGTTTCACATTCTTTCTTTATAATGGTCTTCATACCTTTGGCAACTGACCTTGACCCATTTTCCTGCCTTTTACAAATGCCTTATGTGATTTTACAACAATCACTATACATTTCATTAAGACATACTATTGACATATTCCCCAGAAAAATTGTGAATTAGTAAATGTAAATGCTAAAATGAATACCTATGGTAATTGCAGCTATTCTTTTTAACAGCCTAAAATGCTCTCAAGTGAGTATCTGTGTAATATTTTTTTGGGGGGGGGGGACATGGTCCAATACATTTGTATGCATTTAGTTTTTTATTTGTTAAAGGTTTTTTTTTGTTGTTTATTACGCAACCACTCAACAACTCTCCAGCGAAACAAATCTTTCCATTGGCGCATCAAGAGCCCAAGAATCAGTTTCCCAAACAGTTCCATTATAATGGCACAATAAATCAAAGAGGTGGTTTGTGATTTGTAAACAGCATAGCATCATTATCTGAATGAGTACCCTTTATGATCTTGTGCGGGAATGTGTTCAGGTTGTTAGCAATTGTTAATTAAAAGGACAGGTTTGCCATTATAAATGCAGGGACGATTCAAACAGAATTATCTGCACCTAAAGTTTCTACTATTGAGGTAAAAAAAAGACATTGAGCATTTCCTACCTATGTACCGTAGATGCTTTAGCAAAGGTGTTGTACTCTAAATAGGGAAAATATATAGGGTGGAATTCAACGTCATACAGGGTAGGGGAGAGAGGAGGGGCAAGCCCCACTGCACTAGCAGGAGTCCTTGCACTAGCACCTGCTAGCAGGACAACATATTTGAATCTGGCCCTTAATTCCTAGAGCAGGGGTCAGCAAACATTTTCAGCAGGGGGCTGGTCCACTGTCCCTGAGACCTTGTGGGGGGCTGGACTATATTTTGAAGAAGAAGAAAATGATACAAGAGCACCATGAGCCCCGGTGGCTGCTTACCTGTGTCTTGCAAGCAGCAGGGGCTGGTGGCAGTGGTGGAGGGACAATGAGCGGCGTGCGAAAGGCCTCTGGAGAGGCAGTGGCGGAGGAACCCTCTCCGGCACCCAGGGCGGCACATGTGTGGCAGCCCATACGGTCGCTGTGCGAGAGGCAGCCCATACGGACTGCACGCGCCCTCAGCCGCTCTACAGCTGGGGGGAGGCAGGGGCCATCTTGTCACTCGTGCCCGCCCCTCTCCGCCCCCCTTCTTATGCCCCTGAAGAGAGGGGCTGCTTAAAATGGTGGCCGCTTGAGCGCTGCTGCTGCTGGCACCAACAAAGCCCAGCCCCCTTCCTCCTCTAGGCAGGGTGGGGAGAAGCCAGGAGGAGGGAGGGAGGAGGCACCGCCGCCGTGGGAGGGAGAGGGAAAGAACGTGCACACTGGCGATCCACGTGGCGATTCCCGGACCGCCTGTGCACCGGATCCAGAAGGCAATTGGGCCTGATCCAGCCCGCGGGCCTTAGTTTGCCGACCCATGTCCTAGAGAGTTAAATGCACATGTAGAGAAGGATCTACAAGAAGCTCTGCTTGCTCATCTATAGCCAGATAGAGAACCTGGAAGTGCATAAGGGTGGGGCAAGAACTGAAAGAACGAAGTGGAGCAGGTTGTCATGGGTTAGGAAAAATGTCTGTGCAGTGTGTTCACTAAAAGTGATGCTTACATTTATAGGCAGCTGAGTTCGTATTCACATAGGGAAGCAGATGGTCTTGAATGGAGTGTCATGCATCTATACTGCTGTTAGCCTCACTCTGTAGAAACCAGCCAATGTAAAGTGTGTTCAGGAGCTACTACAGTATATTTCTGCTGTGCTAGTTTTAGTTTCACCACCCTTGGGTTCTAATGGAGTCAGTTGCAAATGGGGTGATGGAGCTGCGCGCTTACCTGATCTCTCTCTGATTGAGTCACAGCTGCATGCTGCGGTGGAGAGAGGAATGGACCAGGCAGTGAGCTCAGTGCAGTAGAATTGCACCTGCAGGAGCACAAATGTGCCAGGATAGCTCCGCCAGCTTGTTTGCACCACGCCAACCTTGCCACCACCTGGCCCCTCCTGCTCTCAGTATGGTCAGGTGAGCAGCTCAGCATGGCCACACCACCATTCACTGTTGTATAGAGCCCTGGGGAGCAGTTCAGAATCATTGTTTGTATATAGCAGAAATTCTAACAGGAAGAAAAGGCAACAGAAGCCTTCCTTTATTCACGAGGGACCATGCAACCAAATGTCAGTTTCATAAATATTTATAAAGATAATAATCAGGCAAACTATATTTGACTCTTAACTGTTTAAGGATATTACAACTGCTTTACATTTTTTGACAAAACCTGTAGCTCTTCCATACTCTTGGGAACGCACCTTCCTGACGCTGTGTTTTTACAACTCAGTGAAAATAATTTGATATTCTATCATGAGATTAAAACGGTTCACAGATGCAATTTTCTAGAGCTCTCCAAAAGATCACTAATTTCATTGCTTACATAAAACAATGCCCTGAACTTCTGCCCTGAACTTTTTTGGGGCGATAGAGCAGAATATATTATGATGATTATTCTGATTATTACCAGCCCCAGCATTATTACTATTAATCTCATTACTGTTATTATGAACTTCACTGCTGAGCAAAGTACCCACAACTACCAGGCATGCTCTTCTCAAAAATTTCACCCACATCTCTTTTTTAAACCATTCTCCATAAATCAATGAAAAAAAGAAATTGTTATTGAAAATTATGAAGGGGAGAGAGAAAGCATAGTGATATTCTCATTGGTGGGATGCAGTAATTGTGTTTGTGAGTGTTTCCCCTTTCCAGTCGCCTCACCACCGGCCTGCACTGTACAGCCTTCATAGATGCCCATGCTTCAGTTAAAGACCATCATAAGGTAGCTCCTCCCATGGGGCTTTTTCAGATCTGGAAGCATGAGCAAACAGGGAAGCTACAGGGAGTGCTGGATAAATGTTAACTGGAAAGGAAAAAGCACAACCACAGCTGGCCACCTTGCAGTGACAAGGTAAGCTCAAAACCCTTCACCCACCAAAAAATATAAAGGAATTCTAAAGCGCAAAGAGAACGAGGTAGAAAAATGGACACCACTTTCACAGCAGGAGGAAACGTTTGAGGAATTGGAGGGTGGATTTAAGCATAGCACTTCTCAAAAGAGTACTGCCCCCCAATAATAAGATGTCTTCCTAGGGACTGTTCCTCACCCTCCACAGCACCTCGGCGTAAGACAGAAGTCCAGTTAATATAATAAGTGGTCTTGCTGTGAAGAATCAGAAAGCACCCCATAGCTCTCTTTCCTTATTATCCTGTATTTTTTTATATTTAATACTCTGGATATCCCATTAAAGCATTCCTACATGATGAAAAATGCAGGTAAATTACTGATGATTCTGAATAGGAATATGTAATGGATTCTCATAAAAACTCAAATGCTAATAGATATTGTCCATCTACTGAGTGGCTTAGGTTACATCAATGTGCACGGCAGCGAAAAAAGAAAAGCCCCACCACCTACAGCCACCTCGTAACAAAAAGGGAAGCTCAACCCTGACCTCACTGAAATGCTAAAGAAATTCTAAACTAAAGCATTCTGAGAACGTTCTTTTTGAGAAAATGGTGGACAGGTTTCAACAAATTATTTGTGTGGTAAGCAGCGCCCAGTGCTGCACATGCTGTAAGATTAAAGAGATCAGAGGAATTGTGTCTTCCCTGCTTCCTCTAGCTAAATTCTCAAAATTGTGACTTCTTGCTTGCTAGGCTTGTCTCATTACTCAGTGATAATTAGATTGAAGATGACAGGTAGCTTTGTTGTGAGAGGAGTCTTTGATGCACCACTTTTTCCAGTTGCAAATCCATTATCTTGGGAGCAAAGTCAATTCAGTTCAAAGGCAGCTAGACGGTGGGGAGAAGATACTTTTAATATGTGTTCATGTTGAAAGAATGACAAGTCAAGGTGGTTCTCAAGAATCATCTGAATTCATATTCTTAGGCTGATTCGCAGAAACGTTTGAGTCCATCATCCACTGGCTCAAAAAGTTATGTGAATTGAGATTTGGTCATATGATCAGTAACATTAAACTAATCATAAACAATAGCAAAAACATCCAAAAGTACACAACCAAATTAAACAATTTCCACACAATTTGTAGTAAGATCTAATATAAAGATTAAATATCAGTAACAGCAACAATCCCCTGCAACAAATACCCCTAAACAATACAGTCATACCTTGGTTGCCAAACACCTTGGAACTTGTACGTTTTGGCTCCCGAATGATCAAAAACCAGAAGTGAGTATTCCGGTTTTCAAACGATTTTCAGAAGCTGAACGTCCAGCACAGCTTCTGCGGTTTCCGATTGGCTGCAGGATGCTCCTGTGGCCAATCGGAAGCCACGGCTTGGTTTTTGAACAGTTCCAGAAGTTGAGCGTACTCCCATAATGCATTCTATTCTATTCGAGAACCAAGGTACAACTGTACTCCATCCATTATATTAGAGAAGGGGAGTGTGAAACGGGCAGTGACACCCTACACCACTGCCAACCCAGCTGGGTGGCTCACTCGCAATGGGTTCCCCATCCCACTTCTCTCTCTCTCTCCTTGCTACCACCCACTTATTTCTCACCGAGGACCAGGCAGGGGCGCACCCTGTTTTGCCACTTGAGGCAAAACGGGAACATGCTGCCCTGCCCCACTGGTGCCCCATTGCTACCCTGCTGCACCGCAAGCCTCCCTTACCTGTGTTGCATGGCAGCACACAGGAAGCAGCGGCAGTAGCACTGGCTTCAGATGAGAGATCTCACATGATCTTGTGGGAAACTGTTGCCACTGCCACCGCCACCACTTCCCGGATGGTGGTGGGGTGGGTTCCCTCAAAGCTAATCCAAAATCCATTAGCATTTGCAGCCCTTCTTGGAGATTTGTAGCAATGTAAAAGAAATCGTCCCTTTTCAAAATAATTCTAAAAGGAAATTGTATCTCACTTGTTTTTCTTGAAGGACACTGTTAACTTGTCTCAGCTCCCTATGACATTGGAGCTTATCTGTGGGAAGCTCTTTCAGGATTTGTATTTGTTTGCCATTGTGTGAAAAGTCTGTAACTCACCATAGTTATTCTATCAATTCTTCCTTTTGATGAAAACAAATTACAATATCTCTGGCTTGAGATTTATCACTTGGCCAGGGCTGTAAAGTCCAAAGGGGATCACTCTAATTCTGTCTTGGAAATTTCAAAATCAGAAGGGAGAAGATTGATCTAGTTAATAACAGATGCTTTCAAATCCTCCAATTCAACTCCATCATTCCCCTCATATATATATATATATATATATATATATATATATATATATATATATATATATATGGTTCTTCATGTTTAGCTCCAAGATTCATAGTTGAGTTAGCAGTTTTAGCTATTTCATCTACTGTGGAGGTTAATGCTGTAATCTTTTCCTTGAGAGGTTTAAAAGCTTTATCAAACTTCTCTGTGAACTCTGTTGTAATTTGCTGGAAATGCTTCATAAACTCTTTGGCACCCAGAGGCCCATTTTCCTCATCAAGTGTTCTGGGGATTTTGAAGGAGACATAACCGCTTTAGAACCACAATGCTATCTATCCCTTCTCATTAGTGTCCGATATTTTCCTCACCTTGAAACAGCTTGTTAACAGCCACTCCTTTTTGATACAGGTCCAGGAAATTCCCCTCAGCTCCTACCTCAAATCAATCAATCAATCACTTTAGTATGGTCAATGACCTGTATTCCTACCTCAACATTTTTTCATCTCACCACTTTTTCTAGGAATGTCAGTCTTTTTATTTCCTGTCAGCATCAGAGGTTCAAGTTTACGTTGCAATCTTGGATCCTGGCAAAACCACACACACACACACACACACACACACACACACACACACACACACACCAGTTTCAAATCTATGTCACTTTTGCATATGTGCATCCACAGTTCCATTTCTGCATTTTTCAACTTTGCAATCATTTTCATGGCAAAGACGGATAGAAGCCTATTCTTCCACAACAAAGGCACCTTCAGCCAACAGCTCCCCCTGCTCATGAACACACACTCACTCACACTTGGTCCCTCCCCTAAAATGAGGTAGGCATGCAAGTCATTTAATATCCCAGGAAATTATTACAAGATTTTGAGACTGCCCTAGGGTGTATTCATACCTCAACTTTTTTTATTTATTGCACACTGTTTCTAGGATTAGACCTTCCCCATGCTCTGATTTCCCCTCAAGAGAGATTCCCTGCCCACCCCCATTATTTTACTTGTTATTTTGTATTATATTTACTGTTTTTAATTAGGTTTTGTAATTTTGGATTATGCGGAATGCTTTATCTGAGTGGATGTACGTAGCAACCGAGTAATTTCGTTGTTCCCGCAAGGGGACAATGACAATAAAGATATCTTATCTTATTTCTTGCACTGACAATTTTTTTTAAAAAAAACAACAACAACCAGTGTTGTTTGGTTTACTGTTTTCTACAGATACTTGCACACATGAACAAAATTGTCCTTAGAGTGGGGAAAATAGGTGCCTCCTATAAGTTGGTCAAATAAACATGGAAAAAATGCACCAAAGTTATAATAATAATAATAATAATAATAATAATAATAATAATAATAAATTATTTATACTCCGCCCATCTGACTGGGTTTCCCCAGCTACTCTGGGTGGCTTCCAACAGAATATTAAAATACAAAAATACAGGTAATCCCTGCCTAAAACTTCTCAATAATATTCTAGGGCTGTTAAACAATTTGCATCTTTCAGTGTGTTAAGAGCAGAACTGAAAAACAAAGATCTGCTTGAAAACATGGTCACGTATCTTAAGCATTTGTGTTTTTATTTCCAAGAACTTGTGGGGAGGAAGAGTTGATCCTCTATAGCCAGGACCAAGCTGCAAGAATTTACCTTGAATGCAGAAAAAAATGTAAATTCCTGAGCTCAGTAAATTACCAGTACAATGGCCCTCTTTTATTGTAATGTTCTTATCTCACCATAGCACCTTATGCAATGTCATAAACATGTCCTTGCTTTTCTTCTAACCACCCAGGTAAAGATTTTTCTTTGTACAATCTTGAGAGGAAACCAATAGGTCAGCAACTTATCTGTATTGGTTTTCCTGGAACAAAATGTTGATTTACACCAATAAAGAATCAGGTCTGTGCTTTTAAATGGGATTCACATTGTCCTAGGGTGACCTTTTCCTTACATTCCCATCAGTCAGAAAATGATCTCCAGAAGCTCATTGTTAATCATGAGACAGTGGCTATAGTTTTAACTTCCAACCTTAAGGGAAAATCCTTTGTAGATTACCATTTCCCCCTCTGCTTTAAAGGTGGAAATAAGAGGGGAAAGCTGTGTATGTTGTACTCGTTTCCTGGCAACAACATCTTTGCCATTTTCTACATAAAGTTGTCACTAGATCACCTAGGCATTAGAATTCCTGGTAACATAACATTAAAGGTACAATTATGTTGTTTTCTTTTTTTGCTCTTAAGTATGAATATTTGACTACAGTGTTATGAGAATTCAGTATCTGGTGGCAAGGGATTTGTATATGTGATATTGACTGGGAACAGAATGTTAGTCATACCCTCCAAGGAGAAGCCATTAGAGCCGAGTTAGTGGTTCATCAAAAGCACATGATAAAGGTTTTTATGGGATTGTACCGCTTCATAATGCTGGGGTGCAGAGAGGTGGGGAGAATCGCATTTTTTTATTAAAAAAAAAATGTTCCCATTTATCAAACCAAAGAAAGGAAGCTCCTACATATAATAAATATGCAGAATCCAGCTTTTCCTTTCTGTGCAGGAACGATAGCATTTCAAACGCAAGCCCTCACCTGCAGTCTGAAGTGATTCAGCCCGATGAGGACTCCTAAGTGGCGCATTAACTCTGCCTAATGTCACTCGGCATTGATTATATTTCTGAGCGTCTATGAATGTCTTATGACTGAGTGTGTTTGACACTTTTAAATCATGTATGCCAAGCCATATAAGTTGTCTTTGAAGCAACTCTAACCATTCTTTCTTATCCATATCTACATACAGGGCTTTGTCCTTTGGCTTTGGCTTTCAGCAGACTCCTAAATCGCTATAGGAGTCCAGTCCTGCATGTGCTGGAATAGGTGAGACTTGGTTGCAAAGAAATCTATTTCATTAGGACTGCTAGTCTGGGAGTAGATGACACTGCCCAAGAAGGCACCATTCAGCTCACAGCGCTATCTTCACAACTGGCTGGGCTGAAATGTCTGGAAGTCAGCATGAGTTTGCTCTTTCTTCTCTCTGACATCCTGAAAAGGCTGTGTAAAGAAGTCCTATGTTTGCTTATCTCTCTTCCCGCCGCCCTTCACCTTCCTAGTTTGCTGAGCTCTCAACATTTCAGGAGATTCTTACCATCAATGAATTAAGCATCAATATTTCAGTGACAGGTAGGCAGGAAGACAGATAGACAGATTTTTTTTGAGAATGGGAATCTAGTAGCTACGGTATGTTATTTTTGGCAGGATGGTGACAGACAATAACATCAATTGATTTTACAAAAAAATAAATAATGTTTGTGTTTTCATTAAGCATTGATGCTAATGGCAGTGCAGGCTTCTAATGATCAACCTGCTTATCCACTCAGATGCAAATCTTTGCAGCTATAGCACAGTTTAATGAAAATCTTCTGAGTGCTAGTGATGTATTTTTAATCAGCTGCATGATTTTGCACAGGAGGTTCTAAAATGTGCAGAGATCCTCCAAGCATGTAAGAGGCTCCCAATGGCAGGCTGGAAGATGACAAAAACCAATGACAGGTGGTCATCTGTGGCCCTTCCCCAGGCATATATTAATATTGCCCTCTTTGCAATGCCTGACAAGGTCTAAAGACTAGCAGTTCTAATTAATTCACAATTGTCACTAATAACAATAGTGTAATCATAATGTAAGCAGTTGTGAGACCAGGAATTGGAGGCTTTTGAAGTATTGGGGTTGGAAAGGGGATGTCATCACAAGAATAGAAAATAAAGGGACATAGGTCATGTCCTCTACTTCCATACTTTATAAGCCCATATGCACTCTCAGGGTTGAAATAAAGGTGATTTCAGTTCTTCCCATCATGGATAATTTGCATTCTAGTACAAATGGATTTAGTTATCTTCATACTTAATGAGTCCTAGGGCTGACAGGATGGGGGAATTCAATTCAGTTTGCATTTGAAAGTTCCAGAACACTATGAGAACTGAAACACAGCCTTCCTTTGAAAAATGCATTTTTCCAAATTTTGCAATGCAGCTTTCTCTTCTAACAAGTATCTTGGATGATTGTTCTTTTGAAGGGCACATCTTTTTAATAAAGCATGGGGGAAGTATGATTTAAAACACAAGCACAACCTATAGGTGCCAGTGGCTCTTATGAACCTAATGAATGTGCAGTTTGGAGTGAGCTGGAGAACAGAGGGATGCACACATTGTGATGTGAAAGTTCTTCTTTGCAGTTCCCTGGCTTTCTTTGCATGGTGTATAAACACAGAGACTCTTGGCAGGTTGTGTCGTGATTGTCATTCAGACTGTACTAGTGAGCCAAAGGAAAACTCAACAGGAGATCACAACCTTGACCTTCCAGCTCTGCAGTCGGAGAGAACTAATAAGCAAAATGCCATCTGCTGATCACATTGGCCCTTCAGCTGAGGTGCAATAGCTAATTATCTAGAGTGCTGGGTATCAAGATTTTTAAATGACATAATGTATTCAGTCAACATGCTAAACATTTTGGAATTCACACCTCTGGGGGATTATGATGCCTATATCTTTCCATCCTGGATTTACCGCAGACTGGCAAAGTGCAAAGATGGAATAAAACTTTTACAATACTAGCATAAGACATGTTTGCATAAGACATGTTTCATGAGAGAGCGTTGTGGTCTACTAATACCCTGGGATCCTTTTCACATATACTACTGGCAAGCTAGGTGTCTGCCATCTTCTATTTGTGCAGCTAGTTCTTCCTGCTTAAGTGTAGAATCTTGCATTTGCCCCTACTGAAATTCATTTTGTTAGTTTTGCCTCAGTTCTCCAATTTGCTAAGGCTCATAAAACTTTAGTTAATTGGGCCAAATGAGCACCGTAACTCCCTATTGTGGTGCAGAATAATGCAAAATGCCCAAGATTTCTCAAACCTCAGTTTCCCATTATGTCTGAACAAAGAGCCTGTGATTAATCTTGGACTACAAACAGGGTTTGAAAATTAGGTTCAGGTCTTTGTTTCAGACCCTGGGGTACAGTAAGAAATTAAACTACAGCTTCCCAGTGCAGCTATAAGATTTGCTTCAGGACACGTAAGAGAGGGCAGGAGGAAAGTAGAAGAGGAGACATTTTGGCACAATAGTTACAGTATTTGTAGTCTACTAAGCCATTGGTGCTGTGGGTTAAACCACAGAGTCTAGGGCTTGCTGATCAGAAGGCCGGCGGTGAGCTCCCGTTGCTCGGTCCCAGCTCCTGCCCACCTAGCAGTTCGAAAGCACATCAAAGTGCAAGTAGATAAATAGGGACCGCTCCGGCAGGAAGGTAAACGTCGTTTCCGTGCGCTGCTCTGGTTCGCCAGAAGCAGCTTTGTCATGCTGGCCACATGACCCGGAAGCTGTCTGCGGACAAACGGCGGCTTCCTCGGCCTATAGAGCGAGATGAGCGCTGCAACCCCAGAGTCAGACATGACTGGACCTGATGGTCAGGGGCCCCTTTACCTTTACCTTTAAGCCATGGTTATGGCTGAACTGGACCAGAGAAGCATTGTCCATGCATCATCTTTATTGCTACAATTTGTGCATCCCTAAATGAGAAGATTCGGACTCATCAGAGAATAAATATTCAGTTATCGTGAGCATGGGGTTTTACTCTACCTGCTGAACTCCTCCCGTTGTTTTGGCATGTATTCTCTAAATTCAGGTCCTCGTGTTCACAGCATGGCATGATCAATATATATATATTGTTCTCAATACGTATGAACTTTACACAGCATGTTATTGTGGGGCTTTTGCCTTTATCAGCAGGGAGAATTTCAGACTCTGGGCTTCGTTTGAGTGTAAGATTTATGTACGTGAAATTGTGCTGACAGGATTACTCATGAGTGACAGAATGAAATGGAGCCACAAGTGTGTAAAGTGGTCATCCCAGATGAGTATAAATAAATCCAATATTTGGAGAAAGATGATGCCTTGCTTGATTTATGCCTCCACTGCCTTGGAAAACACTATTGAAGATTTTCAATTATTTTTGTTTGAGGTTGTCAGGAGGTATCTGTGCTTAAGGAAAATGGCCATTATGATCACTGGAGTAGAAAGGGAGCTGGTTTTGTCAGGAAGGCCTTCACCGTGCTTTAAAAAAAAGCTGCCTTTTATGTAAAACTTTTCGTATGTTCTCAATACACTTTACATGTTATCTCAGCAACGAGCTCCCAAGACAGGTCACTATTAAAACCTCCATATTACAGATAGGAAACAATGAGAGCCAGAAGCTGGTTCAAGGTCCCCAAAGACTTCAGCTGGGAGGTTAATACTTGCATTTCATTCATCTCCACAACCATATTATGTGGCAAGGAACTATTGCTTCCAACTGCAGAGAAGGAACTAAGAAAAAGACTGACTTGCCACCTAAAAGTCATCCCACGAGTGCTGGGCTGAGGAGGGATTTGAACCTAAGTCTCCAATCCAACTTTTTTGATACTAGAGCCTGGTATTAAACCTTCCACTCATCAACAGGTAAGTGAACAGTTAAATCCTGCTTTCTGCAGGGGTTTGCTCTGCTAGTGTGTTACCTGCATAGAGCACACTGGCAAAGCATTACTAAGCAGCTGATGAGTGAAAGGTTCGATCCTGCCTTTTTCAAGGTTCTCCTATGCCAGTGCATTCATCACAGGAAACATGCTGGCAAAGCAAGATCAACGTCAGGGACTGGGCAGAGGAGGAATGGTGGAAACCGCCTCCCCAGCCTGACCCTTCCAAAGAAGAAGAAGACAGTTCAGAATTACAAGAGGGGTCTGAGGGAGATCAGATGAGGGGGAAAGCTGGGAAATAATGGGAGAGGAGGAGAAAGAAACACCAGAAGGGCGACAGCTGACAGACACAGTGTCTTTTTGAAAGCATTCCAGTTCACCCCCACTCCCAGAACCCAGCAAGCCCTGAAAGTGGGAGAGCAGAGAGCTCAAAGGCAGAGGGCATTTTTCAGCACCTATGGCAATGATGCATGAGGAAGAGAGATGGAGGGGGTGGAGAACACCATTATTCTAAGAGGCTGCATTCCCAAGCCTCTCTTTGTAAATATTGGATAAAAAGCAGATGTTGAAGACTTTTCCTTGTCTTATCCATTCCTGGCAACCTGCCGTGGGGGTTGGTTCCTCTGCCGCCTGACAATTAAGCAGGATTGAGCTCTCCACTCACCAACTGATGAGCAGGGACTTGATTCCTGCTACTGTATCTGCAGAAGTCTGAGTTGCCAGCATATTCACTGCAATGCCACCTAGTGGCATATGCTCATTGATGGGTGGACATGGCTTGGGGGAAATGGCTTCACAGGCCAAATTCGACCCCCTGGCTGGCTATTATTGACCTATTATTGTCTGGAGGCTGCCCACTGTATAAGAGCATGTTAGCTCTCATATCTCCTAATGAGCTGACCAACACTGAATTCTCCTGATTAGTACTCATTCTGTCTACAGGGTTCCTGCCTCATCAGACTCTAAAAAATGAGAAACACGTTGAAGCTTTAGCAATTGAAATAAGGCCATCAGTGATCTAACGGCAAGTATTGATCTGAATCTGTCAGGTCAAAGTCCAGCATTCTACTTTCAAGACCATGCTGGCTCTTAAAAATACTTTTAAGATCGTTTAGTCAAATAAACCATCAAAAAACTCTATATTGTTAGAAACATACTGGATGACTTGAACCGCTGAATTGAAAATGCAGTCTCTGCAGGGAAATCTGAAGGACTATAAAATTCCATAGCACAGGGAGAGCAAATTGGCTGATGTCAATTGGTCAGTGAATTTGAAAACAGTAACATTTTAGTCAAAAGAAAAGGTCAGTCATAAACCCAAGACATAGCTCTCCTTGTGAAACTTCATCTCTTAGCTTTGTACTTCCATCAGAACATGTGTACAGTCTGTAAAAATAAGTAAGATATCTCATATTCTCTTAAGGGATACAATTTGTTTCTCATTTCTACATATGGCTGGTCATAAAATTAAGGCTGCAATGCTATAGCTGCATAACTGGGAACCATCTCCATAGGACTGCACTGTAATTTATTTAGTAATAATTATTTATTCTCCTGTTCACATAAAGATATGTTTCTTACATATAATAAAAAATTAAGTCTGTCATCAAGCTACAGTTTGCTTAGCCACTAACAGGTGGCTCTGCAAACTACAGTGTGCTGAGACATTTCTGAGACTTGCTGCACCGGTGGAAGACAGAGGTAAAGGAAAGTGATGGTTCAGGTTTGGCAAAGCGTACAGGGAAGGGTCAGGTGTTAAAGAAGGGTTTTTGTAAGGTGTAGAGCAAGGAGATGGTTTTGGCAAAGTTTAAATGGAGTCTTTGGGGAGTTTTGGCAAGGTGTAAAGTGAGTCAGTGGGTGAGGTGTAATGGGGGGCATTCTTTTTGTGAGTTGGAGATTGGTGAGGCTGGTGAGTGAAGCAAAGTGATCACAGGGGTGTAAGCCCCTTAGTATGTAGTCTATCTACATGCAATTAATACATGGTAGGGAGACTGGAATTGTTCCGGTTTCCCCTAGCCCTGCCCAAGCTCCACACATTGAACTAGTCATGTGTACAGAGCATGCAGCTGTTCAAGCTTTCAGGGTACAGATCACACAATCAGAACCTATGCAGTCAACATTTAGGTTCTTTGGAGACTTCTCACTCAATAAAGGTGGTCAGCAGGGGCGATCTGTCCCTTTTCGCTACCTGAAGCAAAACCTTCTGCCCCTCACTGTGCATCGCCTTCTGTCACCAGGGCACTACCCCAACCCAGGTGGGGAAACAATCTGCAACGTGGCACACAGGAACACCTTGGCTCCCACCAAACTCAGTGAGAGCCAGGGCACTTCTCAAATGCATTGCTGCTTGTTCAGCTTCTCCGCCCAGGGACAGGGAAGACAAGTAGCAATTCCATGTGCCATTGCACCTTCCTCTCGGTGGCGGGAAGCAGTGGGACAGGTGGAGCACTGCCTCTTGCATTTTTGCCACCCGAGGCAGACACTTTGGGCTAGCTCTGGTAGTCAGGGTACAGTCAGTGGGTCCAGCTCGCTCCTCTCATTCACATGTTGGCTACTATAAGAATAGGATGCTGGCCTAGATGGGGCAGTGGCCGCAGCCTGTTCTTATGTTGATGGTAATCAGATCAGTTCTCTGAGCAGACCTACATAAAAGTAGAGGAATAAGAGCTTTTCTGCCTTTGACATAAAATGTAGGCATTTAATTAATGATGTTGAGAAACACTCTTGGCCAATTTACATTAAAAAGTAAAATCACCACCAATTAACACGGCATTCTTTGCACATTGTATAATTAATCAATCTATAGCACTCACAGAATGCTGAAATGAACCCTATCAGAACCTTTAAAAAGTTTTCAGTGATTCCACCATAGATACATCTGACATAACAGAACACTCTGTGCTGTTGTTCTGGGAACGTACACAGGGCCCACAGTGTTGTGCCAGCACAGTACTATGGGACAATGCTGCTGTAGCGATGGCCACCTTCAGCTCGTCCCTGATGTAATTGCTCTGCTAACATGTTTAATTCTTATGCCATTTAACAAGTTTGTTTTATTATATATTTTTATTATAGATGTTTTAAATGCTTTGCTGGGATGGTTTTATTCTGCATTTTAATTAGGTGTGGATATTTTTTAAATCATTTAATACTTGTAAACAGCTTAGAAGCCATTTGTCAGATAAACAGGATATAAATTAATTAATAAAATAGCAGAATGCTATGCTGCACAGCACACAGTTGAGGGGAGATGGAGTGGAGGCTGGAGACACTATAACGTAAAGGCATTTTAACTAAAGAATAATTATTATTATTATTAGTTATTATTTATACCCCAACCATCTGGCTGAGTTTCCCCAGCCACTCTGGGCGGCTTCCAACCGAATATTAAAAACAATACAGCATCAAACACTAAAAACTTCCCTAAACACGACTGCCTTCAGTTGTCTTTTAAAAGTAAAATAGTTGCTTATTGCCTTGACATCTGCTGGGAGGGTGTTCCACAGGGTGGGTGCCACTACTGAGAAGGCCCTCTGTCTGGTTCCCTGTTACCTCACTTCTCGCCATGAGGGAACCGCCAGAAGGCCCTCGGCGCTGGATTTCAGTGTCCGGGCTGAACGATGGGGTGGAGACACTCCTTCAGGTATACAGGACCGAGACCGTTTAGGGCTTTAAAGGTCAGTACCAACACTTTGAATTGTGCTCGGAAACGTACTGGGAGCCAGTGTAGATCTCTCAGGACCAGTGTTATGTGGTCTCGGCGGCCACTCTCAACCACCAGTCTTGCTGCCGCATTCTGGAGTAATTGCAGTTTCCGGGTCACCTTCAAAGGTAGCCCCACGTCATGGGCGTACCCAGGATCAAAACTAGGGGGGGGCAAGGGGAGGGGCCAAGGCACGGAAGGGGAGGGGCCACAAAGTGGGCGGGAACGGCGAACTCGCGCTCCGCCGGGCTGTGCCCCTCCCTAGCAGCAGGGCTGGTGGGCGGAGGCGGAGCCCAGCCCAGCAGAGCGCGAGTTCAGCGTTCCTGCCCGCCGCGCCGCGCTCTCTGGTTCCCCGCCGCGCTTGGCCTTGCCAGAGGGCGCGACGGGGAGCTGGAGGGAGGGCGCAGCGCGGCGGGCGGGAACGGCGAACTCGCGCTCCGCCGGGCTGTGCCCCTCCCTAGCAGCAGGGCTGGTGGGCGGAGGCGGAGCCCAGCCCAGCTGAGCGCGAGTTCGGCGTTCCCGCCCACCGCGCCGCGCTCCCTGGTTCCCCGCCGCGCTTGGCCTTGCCTGAGGGCGCGCCGGGGAGCTGGAGGGAGGGTGCGAACTCGCGCTCCGCCGGGCTGTGCTCCGCCTCTGCCCACCAGCCCTGCTTCTAGAGTAGGGCAGCTGCCCTAACTTGCCGCATGGTGGGTACGCCCTTGCCCCACGTAGAGCGCATTGCAGTAGTCCAAGCGGGAGATAATCAGAGCATGCACCACTCTGGCGAGACAGTCTACAGGCAGGTAGGGTCTCAGCCTGTGTACCAGATGGAGCTGGTAGACAGCCACCCTGGACAACTGACAATTACAATTAGCTCCTTCCCCACAGAGGTGCATCTAGCCTCTTTGTTTTATATAAGATCTTAAAATTCAGCTTTAGCAGGAGAGGCGCTCCAGCTATCCTGGTCCCAAGGTATTTGCAGCTTTAGATATCAGCAGCAAAATCTTGAACTTGACGTGGTAGCTAATAGTCAGTCAGTGCAGATCTTTCAACCCAATGAAGGATGTGTAAAGCTGGGGTTCCCTCTAAGTATCTGAGCCACTACATTCTCCACTAGCAGATGCTTCAGAACCAAGCACATTCAGCACACCACAGGAGTCAAATCATGAGGTTATCAATGGGTGAACCACTGTGGCCTGGCTATCCTTGACTATAAATAACTCATATATGAATGCAATGCACGGGTGCCTAACTGATATCTGCTCATTGCTTCCTCTAATGAGATTGTAGTTGCCTTGCAGTATAGCAATGTAACTCTGGCCTCTCCTTGCCATACCAAGAATGACCGCTCCCCACATCAAATGGGGAGTGCCTTTTGTATGGTCACGCACAGCCCCCCCAAATCTCAGAGCGGCTCCTAGTAGTACAGGCTGGCTTCGCCCTTCCTAAGGCTGGATGCTTGGAGGTCTCCACCTACCTCAGCCAATTGCCCTGTCTCGCCTGGGAAGGCGTTGCCAGGGGATCGGCCAGGTAGAGGGAGGGACCACCCTGCCCACACAACAGAAGGTGAACCTTACCTGCGAAGCATCAGTTGGCTCCAGAGCTTCTCCCACCCTGCCCTCCCTCAGTTAAGTCTTCTTTTGCAGGTTAATCTCTTCTCCACAGGTACACAGGGGCTGCTACAGCAGGGTCGCTGTAGAAGGGCCGGAAAGGAATTTCCCTGCATTGGCAGGTTTTGCCTTTCCCGTAGCAATACGTCACAACTTTGGCGGTTTCAGGCCTTGGGAGGAATCCTTTAGTCTATCTTCCTAAATTGGGTGTGTGTGTGTGAAGTGGTGATCCACACACACCCCTTGTGGTGGTGATCCCAGGGTTCCCTGTTAAAGGGCCATACACTGAGAGGTTGTCATTGCTCTCCCCTCCAACGGGGCAAAACAGGGGGTGGACTCTCTGCTTGAGCATATGTTCTCCAGAGCCAGCCCAATCCCCACACATTCCGGATAACCCTGATGTCTCCCAGATCCCCGGCTGGGGACTGGGAAGGATAAATGCCCAATGCCTGAGCCAAGGTCTCCCTACATCTGAATCTTAATAAAGTTGTGGTCAATTTTAATCCCATAGCATGTTGTCTTGTGTCATTATTCCGCTCAGGGGTCGCCTGGGGTTGGGGGGGGGGGACTCCACCTGTCCATGCAATGCCCCCTAAGCAATGAAAGTACAAGCCATTCTGTGTGTCATTGAAGCTATCTGTACCTAAAAGGGACTGTGTGTTCGCTGCTTATAAGCGCTACCGTGTGCAGTGAATCTGAACCGAAGCTATCCTGGGGACTATTGCAACAGTTTGGCAGGGTGAGCGTTACAAAAATAAATATAAATAGCTAATGCTCTCTTCAAAGCCTTGCCCACTGAACCAAAAATGTTAATACACGCACATGCCCTTTCCCTGAGAGCTTAAATATCAGGTATCAGCATTTAAGTGGCTTGCAAGGATATTACCAGAACGCCTTGATCCAACTACCTGCTGATAATACACAGCATAAATTATTGTAGTATTTAAGAAAGCCATCACAGCAGATCACACACTTCACTGGAATCGTCCACATCCCAGTTTGGAAGAGCTTTCATTCCCCCCCTGCCCTAAATTCTGTTGCTTAGTAGAAAGTTGTTTCCCAGCCTGGAATCTGTTCAAGCTAACAATGAGCTGAATATGGGACACATTTCTTCCTTTTCTTGATGGACTGAAGCTTAGCATGACCTTGGTTAACCTTTTGTTATTAACTGGGTAGTGATGCATGATTTAATGAATTTTATAATGAAAGTAGCCAGAAAAGCTGTGAAGCAATTAATTATTTACCATCTTAAACCACTACATTAAGGATGAGAGAAGCAGGTTTAGAAATGTACAGTATAGTTAAATGTGTTTCTCCAAATTCAGTGTCGCAGGGTAATTTAACTTTTAAAATATTATTTTATGTTTACATGTCTCAACCCATATTATTATTCTTATTAGAGTGAAAATATCCTCTTTTTTGCAGCTGACAAAGACACAAACCTCTGAGGCAAAAAAAATGTCAAGGCTTTGTTATGTCAATAATGTTTTAAAAGTTTTAAGAATTAAAAAGGCCCTTGCAATAAGAATGTGTCAGCTCCCCCTTGCCTCAGTTTCTCCCAAGTGCCCCCCATCTGTGTACCTTCAAATGAAAATGCTTCCTGATTATACACATAATGGGCTAAATGCTTGGCCTGTGGGAACAGGAAATCTGGATTAACTGGCAAAACTGTAATCAGTTCATCTTCTGGGTGTCTTTGTCCCACACTGTGCAATATATATTTCCAGGTTAAAATAGCAAAAACCTGAAATACCAAATAATCTAACTTGCATATTCCCATGTCATGTGTGACTGTCTGGATTGAACACTGCATTCATAGGAGGCACCTCAGAGGGTTTTTTTATAATCAGACAAGACAAGCTGACATCTAATCTGGTCCTCTGTGATGCAATACGAATAGCAATGGCCAAGACAGGCACCTGTGGTCTTGCTGAGCTTCAAAATGCATCTCTAACACAAAGTACGGTTTTCCCCCTCCCCTGTCATCTTGGCAGGAGTCAAAAATGCTCCATCTTGGAACATGTTGACAGTCGTAATTTATTCTTTTAGCATGTTGGAGAAAAGGGTCACTAAACAGTTAGTGTTCTATTAGGGATTGCAATACACCTGCCAAGAACTCTGAAACCAGGATATTAAATTTCCCATTCCAGATGGTACTTCAATAAAAAAAAAGCAGCAGAAAAGGAAGGATGGTGTCTGATCCACAGCGTATGTGGAATTTATTTCTATATCAGCTCAGGTCTTTTTTATTTTTATTTTTCAAAACTCTACTTCAATTCATATCACTCCATCTATCATGGAGTACTTCATGCATCGTCCCAATAAACATGACAGCAGCTAGGTAGAAAACTGTTTGTTTATATATATATATATATATATATATATGCTAATCCACCTTTCTACACAAAAGTGTTCTATTGATAAAACAACAGTGGCAAATCCTAAATTGCAAACCTGCAATAAATACCAACTATTTAAAGCCTCAAGGAGGCCATAGGAATATAGGAAGCTGCCTTAAAATCATGTCAGACCTCTTGGCCATTGAGCAAACTCAATGCTACACTAATTGACAGTGGTTCTCCAGGTTTTCAGATATTGACTTTCAGAAATTGGAGGTGCTGGGAATTGAATCTAGAGCCCTCCATATGAAAAGCAGGTGCTCTACCACTAAGCCAGGGGTAGGCAACCTAAGGCCCGTGGGCCGGATGCGGCTCAATCGCCTTCTCAATCTGGCCCGTGGATGGTCCGGGAATCAGTGTGTTTTTACATGAGTAGAATGTGTGCTATTATTTAAAATGCATCTCTGGGTTATTTGTGGGGCATAGGAATTCGTTCGTTTTTATTTATTTTTTCAAAATATAGTCCGGCCCACCACATGGTCTGAGGGACGATGCGACGATGGACCAGCCCACGGCTGAAAAAGGTTGCTGACCCCACTAAGCTATGGTTTGAGGGCAGCAGACTAGTTATGGAGATGGGGGGAGCAGGCTATGTGAGACACACAGCTCTATCAACTAACAGAAGGGCACAGCTAGGAGGCTCACAAGGAATAGTCAGGGGTCTGCCACTGCTGCCCAAGGTAGCTACCTCACTCTACATATTGATAGGGACGGCCCTGTTGCCTTGCTATAATCCAAAAGTCTGGCCCCATCATTTCTCCTCATAGGCTTTCCTTACCAGTTTCTACCCCCTCTGAATGTGCCATGTAGTGATGTATCATGTTTTAATTACCTGGCATTTTAAGTCAGTGAATTCAGTGGAGGTAAGATGGTGGTTCCGGGAGGAGAGAGAACACAAGTCTTTATAGATGTGGTTATGGCACTCTGAGGCATACAGAAAGTGATACAGAATAATTAAGGAAGGTTGTCATCACAGGAGAATAACATTTAACAGAAACAGAGGCTCCTGTTAATGCATAACTAGAAATCAGTCAATACTATGGAAAATGCTACAAAGGTAATTAATAGGATCCTGATAGTAAACTCTAATGAATGGATCAGGAACGAGATTGTAGTGGATGGCTCAATGAAGATGTCGGCCTTGTGTGCAACAGCTGTGAAAAAGGCACATGCCTTGTTAGGGATCATTAGGAAAGTGATTGAAAATAAAACTGCTGATATCATGATGCAATTCTGCAAATAAATGGTGCAATTGCAATGGAAGTACTTTGCTGTCACACTTCAAAAAAGGATATATAGCACTAGAAAGGTTCAGAAAAGAACAACCCACATGTTTGAAAGGTTGGAGTAAATCCATTATGAGGAAATGTTACAACATTTGGGGCTTTCAGTTTGGAGAAAAGGTAAGTAAGAGTGGGCATAATAGAAGTGCCCTCTTTTCGCCCTGAATCTTCTTATGCAATATGGAGAAAATCCTTACACCATGCCTAATTTTGTACACCTCTAGCATACACCCTCCATGCCTTTTTCCTATGAAAAATCAGACAAAGTTTGTTGTAGATAGCTTTTGAGCTTGTGGAATTCCTGGGACACACTTCCAACCAATCTGAATGAGAGAAAGAACAGTGTTCAGTGAGCTTTTTGAAATCAGCTACTGGTACATACTCCAATATTGATTGACCTTCCTTCCTCCTCCTCTTTTGACATTTGAAACATTCCACATTTATGCTTTGCCTTGGAGCATAGTAGCCAGACAAGATCTTTTGCAACTACAGTATGCCAAACTTTTATCCTCTGCCTTTTGTGGTTGCACCAAACTTCTTAAAGGGAAGTAAGTTTGACTCTCACAAGCACTGGAGAAGATTTTCTTTTGTTTGTCACCCTCAGTGATTTCATTAGCAAGGAAAGAGTGGCCCAGTCTTTCCACATATTGCTACAATTCTTCTGTTTGTGGATTAAATTTCTCATTTCTCCCACAGGATGGAATATCTACCTGATTTTTCTCAACACCACTGCTAAGTTCTTATTTAATATATAAGGCAGGGCTACTCATTTTTGTATGATGGGACAAGAAGCTGTTTATTGAGGAATAAGCTAATACACATCTGCAAAGGAAAATGAAAACAACCATAAGCTCAAGCTAAAGAATGAAACCTTGACTCCAGCCCATAATAATTAAGGGCTTATACATACTTACCTTTCCTATGCTCTTTCTAGGGTCCACCCTTAAAAATTCCATGTCCAAATGCCCCCCCTTTTTTTCTCTGAAGCTTTGGTTTTCTCTGAAAACCCACTCTTTAGATCTCAATTGAAGCAAACACCAATCCACAGAAAACCTGAACTGACATTTGCTCCCATTCAGCTTTAAAGACAGGGTTTTTTTTGCAGGAAAGCTGAGGGATAGGGACACACACGCCCGCGTGCACACATATTGTGTATGTGTGTTTGTGAGTGAATGAAATGGAGTGTTAAAGCGTAGACCTTTGCCTGAAAGAGCTGGGCAAAAGGTAAGTGTGGTTGAGCCCTAAGGCAATGCTTCACTGTGATTGCTCATTACTACAGTGACAGCACTCTGTGCTTCTATATACAGTGGAACCTCGGTTTATGAACACCTCGGTTTATAAATTTTCGGTTTATGAACACTGTGGACCCATCTGGAACGGATTAATTCATTTTCCATTACTTTCAACGGGAAAGTTCGCTTCAGTTTATGAACGCTTCAGTTTATGAACAGACTTCCGGAACCAATTACACCCATGCTTCAGTTTATGAACGCTTCAGTTTAAGTACTCCGCGGACCCGTCTGGAACAGATTAATCCACTTTCCATTACTTTCAATGGGAAAGTTCGCTTCAGTTTATGAACGCTTCAGTTTAAGTACTCTGCGGACCGTCTGGAACGGATTAATCCACTTTCCATTATTTTCAATGGAAAAGTTCGCTTCAGTTTATGAACGCTTCAGTTTATGAACAGACTTCCGGAACCAATTGTGTTCATAAACCGAGGTACCACTGTACAAACAAAGCAAGGAACATTTGTTTCTTCAGAACTCCTACAGCCCATTGCAGATTTTGTGGGAATTCATTCCCAGCTGTTGTTGAAAAGGCTTAGCTACTTTCTAACCTTCATTGAGGGATGCAGGCAGTCCATACAGTTGACCCTAAAATACACCCACATACCGTACTTTTGACTTTGGGGTAAATATGTTCTTCTAACTTTTTGTGCTTATTTTCAGGCCAATATATCGCCAGCCCCTCTTTTCATGCTCAGCCATGTTTGCCCCTTGTGAGTAATAACTCCTAACTGCAGTTCTTTATCTCCCTCTCACTTGCTAGAGGGCATATAACACTAGACCGCATCCGAAACATGTTCAACTCCTAATGGAGAGGAAGAAGTGAGAAAAATTGCACTGCCCTCTTGGATTCTTGTAAAATGTAAAACTCATGAGTCAAGTCTTCCCTTTGGTATCACCCTTGGCTATTTGTTGGGAGAAAGAGATTACAGGTGAAACTCGGAAAATTAGAATATCATCGAAAAGTGCATTAATTTCAGTAATGCAACTTAAAAGGTGAAACCAATATATGAGATAGATGCATGACATGCAAAGCAAGATATGTCAAGCCTTTATTTGTTGTAATTGCAATTATTTGTCTTTAGGTGGGTCAACTATAATGGAATGTAATTAATGAAATGTAATAGCGATGTTTATTTTTGTATTATTGTAACTATTTGTTTTATTACTGTGGAATTTCAAAAAAGCGTTTGTAAAAATAAAAATAAAAAACAATAAGTTGCATTACTGAAATAAATGCACTTTTCGACGATATTCTAATTTACCGAGTTTCACCTGCATCTTTTAAAATGTAATGAAACGAGGAAGTTGTGCTGAACCTTGGTCTGAATGTCTTATCCTACTTTTGTTATGAGCAAAATGATAAATGCACAGCTAAGGCAAATTGTACAACTTTTCAGCTGGTTCCTTGAACCTTTTCTCTGTTATGGGCTGTGTCCAATGTAGCACTAATTTAAAAGCACTTAGCAGTATACAAGTTCCACTGACAAAATGTTTTGTGTCCGATTAATATTATTGGTCAAGAGAATGCATAAGCAGGTTGTGGATTCTTCTGCTGCATAATAGATAGTGCAATCTGTTGCATTGTATTCCTTTGTTCCATAGCATTAGTATTCACTCATTTGCCAGCGGACAGAGAATATTGGCCACAGTCCAAGGAATGCAGCATTAGTTCAGTGAAATCTTGAGCCAGCCTGGAAAATGTCATTCCGATGAAGACCATTTTCTGTAGAGGAATCCATGACTCTCTGAAACATTGCATTTCTTGATATTCAGAGGTGATAATCTTAGAGGTGCCATAACATATGCATTAGAGTAAGCAGCAGATCATTAAGGAGCACAGCAATTTCATGTGCAATAAAAACATGACGGTCCCTCCTCCATAACAAAAACTGCTTGGAAGGAAGGGAGCAATTAGTGCAGAGAAAGAACTAGAAGGAAGGGAGTGTTCTCATTCTTCCTTTGCCACCCACGTAACAATTGAAACTTCTCTCTTCCTATAAGTTCCCTGCAGAGTTCCTGACCTGTGTTTCCAAGCTAAAGGTGGTTCTGGAACAGTACTACTTCAAAGTGGTGGTCCGTGGGCCATTGTCTGGTCCCCACTGATTCCACCACAGCCCAGATTGGGTAAGACCCTTCTTCCAGGACCAGTTACGGTACTGGTCCCCGGACATTGGGGGTGGTGGGGGAATTGCCTGTCCACCACATCAGATAGCTTGAGAAACACTGCTCTAGAACATTGGTGGGACTTAAGGCAGCTGGGAGTGCTCAAGAGGAAACCAACAAATAAGGGAAGGGTTAAGCATCCCCTTCCCCCCAGTCTTTTTCCCTATTCAGGCAGCCAGTGGAGAATTAAGCCTCTGGTCTTGGTTGCACATGGCTTGTTCATAAAATATTGTTGCAAAAGTTGGGTGGTACCCCTACCCTCTGCTGAGTGGTAGCAAGGTAGCAATGTTTCCAGGCACTCACCCAGGGTTTCTGCTCCTTTAGAGAACTGAAGGCGTGCCAGAGACAGTCATAGCTTTAAGAAATATGGTTTAGTCACCTATTTACACCTTCAGTCTGCATGGAGGGAGTCCAGCTCTTACAGCATGGTCATCTCAAGCAGGGCTTGTTCCTCACAGCAGTGCAGAACAGGAGTCAAAGGCACCTCTCCCAGCCAGCCAGCCTCCAGCCAGCCTGCCCCAAATGGATCTCTCCTTGTTCTTTCCCTTCTTCTTCCCAGCACACCTTGCTAAATACTCTCTTTTCCTGTCACTTCACACCCAGTTACCCTGGCAACTTTCTGCCTGGCCCTGATGGGCCCTGCCTAGGAAAGGAAGCTTAGCCTGTATTTGGCCACTGGCTTGCAGTCTTCCCTTCAATATTCCAAATAATCAAAATCCTACCATTTATTAATTTCTAGGGTTTATAACAGTATAAGCATTTGGGTGAGGGGCATGCTAGATGTTAACACAATTACTGTGAATGCAATTACTTGTTTGTGAGTAAAAGGCAGGGAGAAGACTAAGCAGCCTCTGACCTATGGGTGCTTGGGGGGGGGAGTTTAACTCTTTCCTTCCCAGTATTCCTGACAAAAACACAAAGCTGATATTTAAGAACATGGGAAGCTGCTTTCTAGTGAATCAGCCCATTGGTCCATGTAGCTCAGCACTATCTACACTGACTGGCAGCAGCTCTCCAGGGTTCATTCCCAGTCCTACCTGGCGATTCTGGGGATTGAACTAAGACCCTCTGCATACAGCAGACGCTCAACCACAGAGCTGCAACCCTTCCCCTTGAACAAAGGATATTCATGGTTTTGTTTAGTCCGCAAAGGGTTTCTTGGTGAGAAGATTGGCTCTAACTTCACTTAAGAATAAAGTCAGAAATAATTGCCAGCTCTGTGGTGAAACCATAAAGTAACAATGTCCCCTTTCCACAGCAAGGAAGAAAGAGGAACAAGAGTTACAAAGCCAGCTGTTGAAAGCTGAAGGAGAGCGGATGAGGTGATCTTTCTCACTTACATCAGCCAGTGGCGACATGAAAGAAATGGCTTGCATCTCTTTCCATAGGGAGAAAGGGGAGATATTGGGTGGATCATGTATCATCTGAGTTAAGTGGAGGGGGAAAGGTCTAGGCATGTTTTTATTGCCACAATAATTTGGAGCTTCACTTTACCAATTTACAAAAGCTGGAGGAGCTTTTTTCTCTATGAAAAAAAATGCTGTATTCACTCCTCGGGTTACAAAGCGGCGGGTACAGTCATTAAAGACAATTTCTCACGAGTTACCAAATGCCAAAGTTCTACTTGATCCATCATTCTGTCTCCAGTGCTGGTCAACCAAATGCCTGTAAAACCCACAATTAGGCCATCCTGTGAAGTCAACCAGAAGCCTGTTTTGTCAGAGAAAGGCCATTATTATCTATCTTATACACTATGAAAGCATTCTCCACGTGTGAGTCCTTATGTAGCCAAAATAGCTCCATGCACACACAAGAGAGATATGGGAAGACTTTACCAAGGTTTAAACAAATGCAAAAAAATATAGGGCAACATTAGCCAATGTGATGCTGCTCCAGATGTTGCTGGACTACAACTCCCATAATCCCTTGCCATTACCTATGCTGCCTGAGGCTGATGGAAGTTATAGTCCAGGAAAATATGGAGGACATCAAGTTGGTCAATCTTGCTTGGGAGGGGGGATCCAAAGAGGCAGGAGAAAAGCACAAAACCAGGCTTAATATGTTCAGTGACTATGAAGTACTAATTGACAGTTGAAGGAAATGGAAAATTATGCAATGGTTGGTTGGAGCTTTGAAGATAAGCACTATACATTACAACATTGTTGCAGGTCTCATTTGTTATGGCTAATAGCCACTGACAGATATATATCATTCATGATTTGCCATCTTTAGGAAGTTTTTCCAACCCTCTTGTCATTTAATCTACCATTTTCTGTTTCTTCTTCAGCTCTGCAATATTTCTCTTGAGTGACCAAAACTACCTTCCAGCTGGATGCACTATAGATCTAAACAATGAAAATAGGGTACATGTGGCTTTATTTTCAGTCCATTCTCTAATAATTCCTGAAATTTATTTTTCCAAATGTTTTGATAGATAATTTCAATATTAACATCCCCATTGTCTAATTTTCTCCACTGAGAAAATATTTCTTTATTTCCATACTTCCTTTTAAGGAAAAAAAAGTTGAAATAATGGTTGTTATTGAAGAATCCATATATTCTAGATTTGGAAGGTCATGATAATATATTTGGCCAGCATGCATATTTGTGGTATGAAAAGGTGAAAGTACATAAATTATTTACAATCCATATAATTAGGAAAAAATTATACAGAGTATGGGATAAATATAAAAAATTATTGAAGACAAAAACACTACTTTGGCTTTCACCATTGTGTTGAGGTGGCAAACAAGACGCAACACAAAGGTAGTAAATTCCGGGGGG
Organism: Zootoca vivipara; assembly: GCF_965207765.1. Classification (NCBI taxonomy): domain Eukaryota; kingdom Metazoa; phylum Chordata; class Lepidosauria; order Squamata; family Lacertidae; genus Zootoca; species Zootoca vivipara. The sequence goes on from NC_142588.1 coordinate 44,175,800, forward strand.
GGGGTGACCCAGAGCAGAAGCAGGAGCCCCCTTTTATTGAGATTTTGTAACCAAGTAAATCATTAACAACCAGTGCAGTCCTCCTCCAATGACAGCCAGGACATCCCAGAAAAGGTGGAACTTCCCCATGTGTCACATCCTGCCAACACCCAATTTTCCCTCCATAAGGGAAGTGCCTGATCCTCACGTATCCCTCAAACACCTCCTTGTCTCATGTGCGCTCTTTACACATCCCCCTCCCCTTAATCTTGTGACTGCTGCTAGCCTCCCAAAACCTCCTCCCCATTCCATTGTTTTCCTCCCGACCTGGGTTCAACCTCTCTGGCTTGGACCTGCTTCCCCTGTTACAACTTGCCCAAACCAGTTCCATCCTGTTCTCCCCACCTCTGCCCAGTCCTGTGGTGACCTGCTGCCCTGCTCTGTCCTAATGACCTAACCTATAGATATGTGTGTGCTTATACTGACGTGCAATGTGGCTTGCCAGCATTGCACGCAATAACCTTTTACATTTGACAGCTCTCCTGCGGTTTGCCGACATCAACCCCAGAATCACTCCCACACCATTGGAAGCCATAGCGGCGAAGAAGAAGAATATAATGGAAAATTGGGTAACCTATCAAAATTTGTTAAGACAGGGGGGTGGAGAAATTAAATTAAAAGAGTTTAAGGGTTTTTAAGGAATGTCAACAACAGGTATACAATATCATCATTTGAATGAAGTATTTAAAAAGGATATGAAACAGGGGTTTGGGGGACAATTATCTCAACTAGAGAAAGACTTGTTAGACTGTAATGTTAAAGTGATGTCTAAAATGTATAAGATGTTACTGGAATGGGATACAAAGCACAAACAAGTGAAATCTTCAGTGTTACATTGGGCAATAGCTATTGGTCATAACATAGAAATGGAGGCATGGGAACAATTGTGGAATAAGGATATAAAATTTATAGCATGTTATTATTTAAGAGAAAATTATATGAAAATGTTATATAGATGGAACCTAACACCTAGTAGATTGGCAAAAATGTATAAATCAAAATTGAAATAAGTGTTGAAAATGTAAAGAAGAAGAAGGTGCCTTTCCCATATGTTGTGGTCTTGTAATAAGGTTAAAGCTTACTGGGAAATGATATATATTGAATTGAAAATGATATTTAAGATCACATTTGTAAAAAATAAAAAACACCAGAAGCTTTTCTTTTGGGGATTATGGGATCAGAGCTACCTAAACAATTTAGAAATTTATTTATGTATGCAACTACAACTGCAAGAATGATATTCACCCAAAAATGGAAAGAAGAAGTCCCAATGAAAGAAGAATGAATACTTACAAACAAATTGCAAACAGATTAAGACATTAGCAGGACTAGTGTAAAAACTTGCAGTTTCTAAAACAGATGTGAAAACAGATGAATAAAAGAATAAGTCAAAACAATTTGGAATATACAGGGAATGATGAAAGTAAATTTAAGGAACTGCAGAAAGAGGGGAAGGGAAGTTGAGGTTTGAAATGTTAGAATTAGTGTTGAATCATTGTTGAAATGTATATTTGTTATAAATGGAAATTTGTTTGTTTGTTTGTTTGTTTGTTTGTTTAAAAAGAACAGACTCAGAGAGGGGCAGCAGAGTGCTCTATGGGGCTTAACATATTACATGCTTCTACACCAACTTCTACTGGTTTGATTAAATACTTCCATTTGACTTTGTTGGAGTTTTTTAAAAAAATAAAATAAAAAAAGTTTCAAGTTAGCTAGCCATGTGCTAGCCAAGGGCTGCCCAGTCCAAATGGTTTTTAAAATAAAAATAAAATAAAGAATCAAAAGAAGGGAGAGCAGGAAGGGCTTTGAAAATGCCCATCAACAGTTAGCACTTGTACAGCACACTGGTGAGGCACACAGATCACCATCATCCCCCTTAGAATGAACTCTATTTTATTTCTACTTCAGTTATAGCAATTATTTCTAAATTTGTAATGATACATATAAATAAGCATGTTGAAATGCTATGCAAATCTGTGGCCCCGTTTTTGGCAACATGTAAGGGTGTCAATAATGGGACATTACTTCCCCTCACATACTTCTAATTTTCTTTAAAAAGTCATGGCAATATGTCCATTTTAGCATAAGCTAAGGTGTAGCCTGGATGCCATTGAAGAAGACTCAAGAGCCAGCATATTTGCCCTCACTAATGGCAGGAAAGCCATTCTGATACAATAGCCCAGGCAGTATCCTACATAGCACAAATCACAGAATCATAGAATTGTAGGGTTGGAAGGTATCTTGAGGGTCATCTAGTCCAACTCAGGAATCTCAAATGGAACAAAGACACACATTTTTGTCCTGTTTTCATGTACAGTATGAAGTCTCTACTCGTTTATCTAAAGCTCTTTACCCAAATAAATGTGCATCAGTGCTACAGCAGCTGTGTTTAAATGGGCTAAATGAAAAACCTAATTAGATATTATAATAGGAAACACCAGGATGTTTCTTGATTAACATGCAGCTTTCAATAAATCCTTCTTTAATTTAAGAATAGGGCATCAGCCATTTGTCATCCTTTGACTAATGATATATCGGGTCCCTAACAAGAGGGCACTTGTTGCGGTGCGACCTGGCAACCAGACCCAGTGTTGTGGGTGGGCACGTTTGGATAGCCACAACACCCTATTGGTGGTCCCTCTACCCTGGGTGCAATTGGACCAGAGGGATGCCAGTCAAAGCGATCGAGGGAACCTCTATTTAAGCCCATGCACGTGTCCCTGAGCTTCCTCTTTTGGGCTCTGTGCATCGGAACACCCACCCACCTCTCCCTATATTTAGGGCTTGCATTTGACCTTGCTATGCCATTGTGTGTTTCCCCTCTTGGATGATTGGCTGGTGCCACTTGGGTTTCGCCTGCTGCGTAGCAAATCATCACAACTTGTAAGGTTGCATACAGGCTCTGGTTCAGGTGGATAGGGGTGCCAGGATGCCTAGCCATCCCTATGCGTTGGGTATTCCTCTAAAGGAATCCACGGACTCATGGTTGGTCTTTCCTGTGAGGGGTTGTGCCCTGAGCCTGAGTCTAGGGGACATTTGGGTGGAGGCCTAGCAGACCCTCCTGCTTGCCACTGTCCCAGGTGTTCACCCAAGGCTGGCTTATGGTTGGTGCCCAGAGTCGGCGCTGCCTGCAAGGGTGCAGGTAGCTAGTCAAACCAGAGCCTATGCAACCCCTCACTTGATTGTAATCAATAAATTTGTGGCCTAAATTCTGCCAGAAACCAAACCAAAATTTGAGTCTTGTCTGAATTGATTTCTTGGGGGTGGTTAAAAGGTCTCCACATGCAAAAATTTGTCAATTATTTATTAAATGAAACACTGAGCCTATGATAAACGCTTGAAAACTGATAACCTGCACATGTATTAAACCCTTTTCTGTGAAATGTTTACTCCCCTACAACCTTGTGGAAAATAAGCACTGCAGATAAATAAATATCCAGGCTATTTTGTTTTAAAAAGGAAAAGAGAGAGAACCTGATTATTCTACAGACCAAAAAAGGTCTTCCCAACACAAGTCCAACAGTACTAGGTCCTATTACTGATTTATAGGTGGGAATCAAGCCCTGCTATAATCCTGCAGAAAATTTCAGTCCACCCAGGGAAAGAATTCTATGCTTCAGAAAGGAGCTGCAGATTTATTATACCAGCTCTTAAAGAACAAGCGATACTGTGGAATGGTTTTGTGTAGCTGTGAGATTTTTTTTTAAAATTCCAGGGATGTCCCTGATTTAGAGACACCATCCTGATTTCTGATTTGATCCCAGAATGTCCCACTTTTCCTTAGGTCGTCCCTATTTTCATTGGGGAAACATTGAGCTGTCTGAAATTGTATATGGAAGGTTTTTTAATGCTTTATATTTTATGATGTTTTTATATGTGTTGGAAGCTGGGGCAAACCAGTAAGATGTGTGGGGTATAAATAGTAAAATTATCATTATGAAATGGGAGGTCTATTTTCATTGGAGAAATGTTGGGTGTGTGTGAATGTATAGTGGATCTGACCTAGAAGGGGATTGTAATGTAAACATTAAAGGTAAAGGTAAAGGGACCCCTGACCATTAAGTCCAGTCGTGACCGACTCTGGGGTTGCGCTCTCATCTCACATCATTGGCCGAGGGAGCTGGCGTACAGCTTCCGGGTCATGTGGCCAGCATGACAAAGCCACTTCTGGCAAACCAGAGCAGCACACGGAAACGCCGTTTACCTTCCCGCTGTAGCAGTACCTATTTATCTACTTGCACTTTGACATGCTTTCGAACTGCTAGGTTGGCAGGAGCTGGGACCAAGCAAAGGGGATTGTAATGTAAACATTACAGGCTTACAAATACGAAGCCCACCATTTTACTTATAAGTGACATCTTAAGGGGCTGACTAGGGAAATGTCCAAAAAATGGATAGGTGTCAGATGTTGTGGCTGCATTATACTGTGTCAGGGCCGTGTAGGCCAGTGTCGTCTACCCCAGAGGTGCAACCTGTGACCCTTGCTGATGGTTACAACACAGATATCGTCCCTGACCATGGGGCCATGTTGGGTAGGGCTGTTGGGAGTTGGAGTCCAACAACATCATATGGAGGCCCGCTGGTTCGTCATCACAGGCCTACACTAACTGGCAACATAACTGCAGGATTTCAGGATTTCTCAGCACTACCTAGAGATGTTGAGGATTGAACCTGCAGCCTTTTTACCTACAAAGCAAGCAGCAGGTGCTCAGCCAGTGAGCTAGGACTTTTCCCATCAAAATAGCTGGATCAAGGGTGAGGAAAGCTAATGAAGGTGCTCTGTAGAAACGGAAACAGTAGTAGTGACCTGACACAAGACAACAAGTAGCAAAATCTTTGAATGGTTGGCTGCTAAGTTATTATTCCAGGACACTACTAACTAAAGGCATCTGCTTTACATTTGCCTACCCTCAAGAAGATTTATGCTAATAGAATGTCTCTTCCCAGTATCTGGTTCTGATCTACACTTTATTCTTATTCAGATTAATGTGTTTATTCAGTGGTCTGAATTAAAGCTAACTAAATTTTGCTATTTTCCTGAAGTAATGTCCCATCCTTGTCTCTCCAGTGATTAAGAACATGTGAATCATGAATTCCCTTAAAGACAGCAAATAGATACCCATTCCCACAATATATTATGGTAGTCTGTGTTGCAATGTGTAACGGGTGCCCAGTGTTTCTTATTGCAGTGTGCCATGCTTATTCCATTGGACACTGTTGACAACAAACCCATAGTTCCTGTTTAGAAATCCATTCTGTAGAAACAAATTGCACTGCTCAATCAGCATATTTATTGCACATAGTATAAAATGCATTAATGGTACTCAATATATCTCGTGTCCAAGGTATAGCTCTTGTTTTCTCAGGGGCAGACTATTAAGCACATGCCAGCTAAACAAATTAAGATAAGACTCACCTAGTCAAGAAGATAAAAAAAGGGATTGTAAGATTAACACTTGAATCATTAATAAAATCTATTACCAAGAGAACAAAAGCTAAATAGCCTTGTCATAAATAGTAATAGTGGGGCTGGTCCCTTTGGCTTCTAGATTCCTACTGTGTACACACCATGTGTTTAATACACATTTAATACATATGACTTCCCCCATAGATTCCTGGGAACTGTAGTTTGTTGAGTATGTTGGGGATTGTAGCTTGGGTTTCTCAGGAAATCACATGCCTCTGCCTGGACTTCTGTCTCCATCCTTCTCTTTCCCAATGACCCTCGCCAGGAAAAAAAAAAGCCTCGTGTAAAATGACCATTTTTTTACTGTGGGCACATTCTGCCCCTTCCTCTATTTTCCTACATCACAGAAGCTGAAATCCTAAATCATGGGAACTTCCCCCTCTTGCCCCCTCTTTCACTGGTGGATTAATGACTTGCTTCTAGCACCTTCTGTCATTCTTAACGACTTCTATCCCAGGTGAAGCCCTGGCCTGGAAAAGAAGCTTAGCTTGTATTTTTCACTAGCCTGGTATCTTCCCTTAAATACTCCAAATATTATCTAAATTTAGTCATTTATTAATTTACACCATCTACTAATTCTAGCCGTAATGGGTGTCCTTGCACCCCCAGAATCTGTTACCCCACATCTGTAACAATATGTCATCTGTCTACTGAACTACCTAGTCTAGTGGCAAGGAGATGCAAGGACGTTGGGATAGAAAAGGCAGGTTGCGATTCTCAGACATACGCAGGGCATAGTTAGCTAGGCAAGGGAAACATGCGCAGACAGGGGTGCTTTGCACGACAGGGATGAAGTATATGTGAACTTCTGCATTCAGACATGACACATTAAGCTTATATTTTGAAGGTTAAAGATACAGTGTTTGGGAGTGTGTTTTAAAAGGCAGCCTAAATAAATAAATAAAGTCATTTAGTTTTCTGTTTGAGGTCTCTAATTTTTTTTTGGGGGGGGGGGTTTACACTGAAAACAAACACCTTTAATCTCTATGATACATGCAACCATTTCTAATCTACCTACCAGCAAACTGCTTAGCCACATAGTGAAAGGTGCAATGCACAGGTCATGAATTAGACAGGGATCTGTCCAGATGGAAAAGTAAGATGTCCTTCACGTTGATTTACTTGGAAGCTCCTGACTTTGAAAGCGCTGCGTGCACATCAATCATTCATCTTGAAGGCATTCTTTCTTTCCAAACTCATTTTTAAATATAAAATGGCAAGACAGCAGCAATAACTCTCATGAGGTCCCCTTTTCGCATGAGTAATGTGAAATCAACAAGAGCTTTCTCAGCACTGCACAGAATTCGGCCCCTTCCATGGATTTATATTAGCACTGTGCTGTGTAGGCGTCGATATTTTCCTTGTAACAAGCTTGATCCGTAACATTGTGGCTCTTGCTGCTTGCCTCCTGCTTGCATGTCCGCTACATCTTATCTCCACTGCCATTTCTTACTGCACCTATCCCTTGCTGCCATCACAGAGGTGTGTTGTCTCTCGTCCCCCAAGCTCTGTTTCCACAGCTATTACTATGGACTACCATAATTTTAGCATGTATTAGGTGAAGGGCACAAACAAAAGCAGTGGTAGGATGCAAAACCTGAAAATATCAATTGCAAGTCATATTTGGATTTGTCTGTTGTATATTATTTTACATTTGCATATATATAAAAATGGAAAGGGTGGAGGTCATTAGCGATAACTGCCCAATAAACAGGGGCATCCTGTAGCTTCAAGTTTGCTTTCCTAGAAGTTTCAAAGTTCAGATCCAAGACCTAAAACTGGGTACAGTATGTGAATTAAAACTAATTCTAAATTGGTTTTATATTTATTTCTTTGTGCTGGAATAGCTTTAAGTGATAGCTCCCAGAGCACATTCCATGTCATCAAATGTTTGGCATGAGTCTCACATTGGGGACCAGGACAATGTTTTCGTAAGCTGTGCTATTCGTCTGTTACCTTGGTTTGTAGGGCAAGTGGAATTTGGCTGATAAGCACACAAACACAGTTCACACTGAAATGATTACAATCTCAGTTGCAACCAGCTGAATGAGTCTTCCAAACAAAGCAGGACACACAAAAGTCAGGTGAAATGAGGGAAAGGTAGTCTTGACTCTCAACAATTACAGAATCATAGAATTGTAGAATTGGAAGGGACCCCAAGAGTCATCTAGTCCAACCCCCTGCAATGCAGGAATCTCAGCTAAAGCATCCATAATAACTGTTGGATAGCCATCTTTCAATTCAAATTCTAAGGATAAATCTTTCAAAATGTATACTGATTAAACATATGAAATGGTTGCTTTATCTTGTACGCACTCCTAAAACAATTCACTAGCCTTCCCCACTCATAGATTTAATCCATCACAATTCAAAATAATGGTTTTACTTCATTCCTTGACTGCACCATGGAATTTGCACAGGTCTTGTTTTGCTATTTCCAAGAAGGGTGGGGGCAGAAAAACCTCCCTGAAGCCTGTGAGGAGGACATCTGGATGGCAGAGAAACCTTTGGGAGAGGGTTTCTGTTTTTAATTCCATTGTGGGGAAGGCTTCTTTCTTTTTCATCTTCTTTTTTGACTTTTGAAAAGCCTAGGCACAGCTTAGCTTCAGGCCCAGCAGCCCAACTGCCAAAGACATTGGAATGCTAACTGCAGATGCCCCTGGGGACAATGCTGTGTGATGATATAATGTTGTTGCCGGAGGCATTCCTGGGACAAAATGATTATTTGCCCAAATGGGCTGTCCGTGGGGACAACTGACTCCAGGAATGCTGTGGAGAACGAAACTATGTCGTCATCACATAGCATCCCTCCCAAGGGCATCTGCAGCTAGATCAGCTTTCCAAATGTCAAAGAAGAAAAGAAAGGACAGGGAAAGCCCTTTCCACCTTGGAATCATTAGCAGGAGCTGCGCCACCCAAAAGTTATACAATTTTCATCCTCATGTCTCCCTCTCATACCTCTTCAGGAGAGAATGCTTCGGTGAAGCGGAATGAAAGCTTCAACCAGTATTCTTAGAATTTTAATACATGGTGCTCGCCAACCCTTCTTATCTTACCTCTCTGATCAATGGAGAAAATATGCAAGTTACTGGACATGAAGGCAATTGTTTTCTTTGTATGCCGCCTTGTCATAGGCAGCACCAAAGGGGGGCAAGGGGCAAGTGTCTCCCCAACAAGGATCTTGTTACCCCATTTTTCCTTTCATTAACATATGCTGTTCTTTTCCTTTCTCACCCACCTTTCTTGTCCCTTCTGTGCCCCCCGTAAAGTTTCTATTGTTGCCACTATACCTCAGAGACCTTATGGCTTAAGGTCTCTGTTCATTTATTAAGCAAGTAAGCCACTCCTATCATCTTTCTTTTTCCATCGCTGTACAAGATGGGTTCTTGGGAATTATAAATATTTTTCCATATTTGATGGTGGGAAGGGAATGAGGAGATGGGGTAACTTCACAAAGCTTATCAACTGGGCAATTGCCAACCACACTGAGTTCATTCTGGGCTCAGTTCAAAGAAATTAATATCAAGCAGGCAAACAAGAGTTACATTTCTGCACATTATTGCTGACTTGTTCAGCAATGTTCCCAATGCCCTGTCCAATATTAGAGAGGAGCATAAACTCAACAATAAATCTGCCTTCCCTAAGGCCAAAAATAATAGAGTTAGGAATCTGCTTACCTGCTGAAGGTGAGGATTCGCTATCCTTGTAAAAAATGCATCTGTGAAACATTTGTGGTAATCAAGCAAGGAGACAGGCAAAGGAGAGGAACTAAATTAATGGTATTATTTGCACTTAGATTAAAGTGACAAAAATATTACCACAGTGCACATCTCACTGTTAGCTCTCTCGCTGGAATTATTTTGAAAGTAATTGCAACATAGTCATTGATTTTGTGATTTCAGAAGTCATGCTTGGTGCATCGAGCTTCATATTATGTTTGCTCCATTATAATTGCTATTCCCATTAGGAAGAGAATGATTATCACTTTCAAAATATACAGCAGAAATTTGAAAATAAGATCATCTCCGATGCTATGCTGTCCATAAGAGCCAGCTTCCAATTTTATGTCACCCTCCCTGGCATGACCAAGGAACAGTCTTCCAAATGGATATACAGGCTATGCAGAAGGGATGTTCAATCAGGCCCCATTCTCCACCCTATGTTTAAAACAGTATAATACCTCTTTAAACAGTTGTGGCTTTTCTGAAAGTACTCTAGGTAGTGTAGATTGTCAAGTGTGCTTAGAGTTGTTAGGAGACTCCTATTCCCCTTACAGAGTTACATAATAATCAATCCCTCTTCCCAGGGAATTCTGTTAATGTTTAATTATTCTTTAATGATCAGTTTTTTTCTATGTTTTTGTAGTGTTCTCAGGATCTTGGGTAAACTGAAGTAGCTCTCCAGCTCCCAGTCAGGAGAAAGTTTGTATTACTAGGTAGTATAACTGGGGGGGGGGGGAATCTCTACCCCAAAGGTAGACAGCTTGGTGTCCTCCAGATGTTGTGGGACTGGAGTCCCATTAACTCTGACCATTGGCCATGCTGGCTGGAACTGGTGGGAGCTGGAATCCAGCCACATCTGGAGGGGACTCTGTTGGCTATCCCTGCTCCACTCTAAGGGTGTCTCCAAGTATAGTCCCTCCCCAATGTGGATCTACCAGTCATTTATAACAGTGAAGGGCTGGTCTTGCTGATGCTGTTGCAGTGAAGGCTGATGTAGCCTTCCACCTTTGACATTTGGTAACAGAAAATGTATAGGTCCTCCTTCACCGCTCACACTGCCAATGATAATACTGTACATGGCTTTGGTGTTGCATAGTGTGAACACATGCACAAATAAAACCATTAGCAAACATGACACTGTGGAATGCGGTACCACTAAATTCTGGAAATGATTTCCTATGTCACTACAGGGTGTGATTGTTCCTCTTTAGGGGTGTATTTATACTAGGGATCTTGCTGTGCTTACGCATCAATATGTCTTCTCAGTGTATCATCCATGAACAAGTTCTAAAACTACCCCTGCTCTCTAACAGTTCTCTCCAATGGAAAAGCAGAAATCCAGCGGGTTCCATAAGTCTCCGTGGATGGGCATTTTAAACTGGTTTCCCACCACTGCAGGGAGAAGTAGCCACAGCAAATCCAAACTTCACCAGAAATTGGTCTGACCATGACAATGGAGTGATTTCAACACACTATCCCTGCCAGACCACACGAGATCTAGATTCCCTAAAAACTTTAGGGAAGTTTTTAATGTCTGATGTTTTATTGTATTTTTAATATTTTTTGGAAGCTGCCCAGAGTGGCTGAGGAAACCCAGCCAGATGGGCAGGGTATAAGTAATAATAATGAAATTATCATTATTATTATTATTATTATTATTATTATTATTATTATTATTATTATAACATTTGACACATCTCTAATAGCAATGTTAATAGCACTTTGGGGGCATTGGTTTGTGAGCTCTGGCCTCTTGTGTGGTGTGTGTGGAGAACTTGAAAATAATACCTGTACAGGTAATCTCATGGACAGAATACAATTGGGAAAAGGAAGCATGCAAGTTCAAGCTCAGAAATGTTTGCTCTGAAAATAAATTCTTGTTTGCACTTTTCTGCTGTTATATTCAAAACAAACACAAGAGGAGAGATGAAACAGCATTAGGCAGCAAGACCTCAACAGTATAATAAACCTGCTGTCAGCTACAACGAGTGATCTGCGAATCCAGTATTACTCCAAGAAGGAAGCATGCAGTCGAAAACTAATTCAGGACCAAGGACAGAACTGATGAAGTAGTGGCAATAAGCGATAAGAAGCTGGGATTTGAAAACTGGGGAAATATATGATTGACTTGATAAATAACAACTCACAGCAGAGAGGTTATGAGAAACACATGAAATGTTGACCAGGGAGAGTAGAACAGCAATTCATCTTTTGAATAACTCATGCATGCAAGATAGTAGGTTTTCCAGCAGTAAAAATGAGGCAAAAACTTCATAGCTGTTTGAAAGGCAGCCTGAAAAAACATATCAAAGCAGGTTCAATTGAGTGATGTGCCCTCTTCTAATCTCAGATTGATTCATGAGACAGTAAGCAATATCTACACTGTCTGGTTTGGTGGAGAGGAATGTAAGATCTAAAGCAATTTCTACCTATCGGAAAATCAACTCTCACAGGGCTAAAAGAAAAGGCAATGGCTCTAGTTTCATGCCATGAGGTCCAAATGCAATTGCTTATTGACAAACCCAGAGCTACTGCTACAGTTTGAGCTGCAAAGAATGTCAGGCTGTTCATGAATATGCTTGTGAGTCAGATGCAAACTACAAGATGCTTATGAAAACCATGACATTCACCCCAATTTATACTTTTCCTCATCATCTGGATTCTACCCAGCTCTCATGAAAGGTTCATAATGTATCACAGCACCAAGATGGTGTACACGCTTTTTATCTTGCCATTCTCTTTGTAAATTCCTGCACTGAGAAGAAATACTTCCTCTCTATTCCTAGAAATGTGTTCTTTACATTTTTGCACCCTTTATCCTTGAAAAGAGATGCATGAGCTGGACCATAAAGAAGGTTGATCGCCGAAGAATTGATGCTTTTGAATTATGGTGCTGGAGGAGACTCTTGAGAGTCCCATGGACTGCAAGAAGATCAAACCTATCCATCCTGAAGGAAATGAGCCCTGAGTGCTCACTGGAAGGACAGATCCTGAAGCTGAGGCTCCAGTACTTTAGCCACCTCATGAGAAGAGAAGACTCCCTTGAAAAGACCCTGATGTTGAGAAAGATCAACATCTTTCTAAAGAGGGCACAAGGAGAAGGGGACGACAGAGGACAAGATGGTTGGACAGTATTCTCGAAGCTATGAACATGAGTTTGACCAAGCTGCGGGAGGCAGTGGAAGACAGGAGTGCCTGGCGTGCTCTGGTCCATGGGGTCAAAAGAGTCGGACACGACTAAACAACAACAACAACAACAATCTATACACCCATTCAAAATGTATAGTCCTGAGCTATTCTTTGGCTAGCTCTACATTTTATGAAGATCTAGTGGTTCCTACTGCTTAACAACCCCCAAACACTCTAATCTCCAATATTGTTTTCAGAACAAAATGCCTCTAGCAGCTCTAAACAAGTAGCGAAACAGGGAGTGAGTTTCCGTGAGCGTGTGATTACCTGAATAAAGAGTGGAAGGTTTAAATGAATGAAGTCCATTCATTTGATTCATGGTTCATTATGGAAGAAATGGCAGAGTAACAAATGAGTTCTGAATGTCCATAGATTCATTCGTTATTCATTCAGAATTCATCCATTTCCATTTTCCTCTAGGAGCCAAGGCAGGACAGGTTATCTGAAGGTTGCAGGTTGGTGGTAGAGGAGAAAGAACATGCATTTAGATTTCTAGCTAAATATATTTTTGGTCCAAGTCTCATTGCTGCTCACAAAGAGCAGCAACAACAAAACACGTTTGGACATTAAGTTTCTAAGGACTGGTGGGAAGCCCAGTGGTGCTTCTTTGCCAGGGAGCTAGGTGTTCATCTAACAAGCCTAAGATAGGAACAAATGCTACTATAGAACATGCAAGGTAACCTATGTATACTCAGGGATGGAGAACATCAGGTCTGGGGGCAAAATGCAGCCCTTCACAGCTGTCTGGCTCTCTGGACCACACCACACACTGGACCTGCTCTGCCCCATTTGCCTGACTGGAATGTGTGCAGATTTGGGTGATAATGCCTCTTGCATTTTTAAATAGAAGATGCAGAGATATCTGTGGGCGAGGGGACCTGTGACTTTGGCAAGGGTGGAATATACCTATTGTAAAACAGTAAGAGTCACACCTCTTGCTCCACCCACTTTTGCTTCAGTCCCCACTCACAATGGGCATATGAGCCAGGAAGGTTGCCCTTGATCAGGCATCCCCAAACTTCGGCCCTCCAGATGTTTTGGGACTACAATTCCCATCATCCCTGACCACTGGTCCTGTTAGCTAGGGATGATGGGAGTTGTAGGCCAAAACATCTGGAGGGCCGCAGTTTGGGGATGCCTGCCCTTGATGGAGTGTGACCCTCTTGTGTCTTAGCTTATGGTGAGGTAAATGCAAAAACAGCCAACAGCGTCTATAATAGGCTGCCTTGTCCCAACACTTGCAAGTGTTACTGCACTTCTTCACTGGTCTGTGGGGTTTTTAGTTTGACCTCTGTGAGTCTCTATTGGCATCCATGACTTTGACTAAAAGAAACAATATGTTAGATAGTAAAGGTAAAGGGACCATTAGGTCCATTCGTGACCGACTCTGGGGTTGCGGCACTCATCTCGCGTTATTGGCCGAGGGAGCCGGCGTACAGCTTCCTGGTCATGTGGCCAGCATGAGAAAGCCACTTCTGGCGAACCAGAGCAGCACACGGAAATGCCGTTTACCTTCCCACCAGAGCAGTACCTATTTATCTACTTGCACTTTGATGTGCTTTCGAACTGCTAAGCTGGCAGGTGCTGGGACTGAGCAACAGGAGCTCACCCCGTGGCGGGGATTCAAACCGCCGACCTTCTGATCCGCAAGCCCCAGGCTCTGTGGTTTAACCCACAGCGCCACCCACATCCATGTTAGATAGTAGTTACGTCTATCTGCTTTTTAAATTTACCTGTAATGTGTCTGATATTTGACAAGTCGGATCCGAAACAGATGGAAAGCACAGATGGTATAGGCAGCCGAATATGAGCTCGGCTCATATTCCCATTCCTGGAAAGGAATGGGAAGTAAACAAATAAGAGTAATAAAAAATAAACCAAATAACAAGTACGGGTTTAAAGAAATTAATAGTGAGCAACAAATAACAAAACCAAAAACCTGATTGCACACTCCTAATGGATTGCACACTCCTAATGGATTGCATAACATCAGAATGCAGGCAAGATATGCACATTCCCCAAGGCCTCACTCGACATGAGACCTGGTGAATGTGCACAATGTCCACTCGTTGTGCACATTAACCAACATATATTCCCCTCAACATATAAATATATATCCTTTTGTTGCGCCTATGCTGTTCTGTTTGGTTGGAATAGTATTACTTGTTATTTTAGCTGTAATTGCGCTGCTTGCTTTGGTAACTGCAGTGTTGCTGAAACTCACCCTGGGACCTTGTGGCGAGGGGTGGGTAGGAGATCTTATAAATAAATGAATTAACTATTAAAACACTTGTTCTATTGCAGGGTATAGGTGCAATCCATTTTGGTATGTGTGAATTCTACCTGCTGCAAGTCTTATTTCTTTGTTCTTTGTCCCAAGTTACATGTACACTCACTTAGTTGCATCGAACGGCACAGCACAATAAAAAAAAAGGCTATTGTAACAGCCAATTAAATTGAAGTCCTTATACCACCTCATCCCCATGGCAAACATGAAACAGAAGTAAAGATGGATCACTGAAGCAAATAACTAGTTCCTGCCATACACTGCCCACTCACAACACTCTAGAAAGATTTTATTACGTAACAAAAGCCACATATTGGCAGGAATATATAAATTATACAGTTAGAAAGAAAAGAAGCTGCCTGCCAGTTTGCACTGCATGGGTTGTTCTACATGTCAGCTAGCAACATGTTTAATCTGAATCATATTTTGCCATGGATTATTCAGTTTGATCCATATAGATCAACCCACAGGTTTCAAATGTATTTTGTTTCAAACGCCAACCTCATCACCAGACCTCAAAAGAGGACAATGCTCACAGTACTGGTGAAGAGGCATCTCATCTGATGCAAATGGGGATAATCAAACCTAGCCATCACATCAGATAAGATGTTGGCAACATGTTTTAGTGCCAAATCGCCCGAGGGAAAATTGAAATTTTACTTAGCAGGGTATCTAACATGAAAGAAGAACTAGAACAGGCATCCCCAAACTGCGGCCCTCCAGATGTTTTGGCCTACATCTCCCAGGATCCCTAGCTAACAGGACCAGTGGTCAGGGATGATGGGAATTGTAGTCCAAAACATCTGGAGGGCTGAAGTTTGGGGATGCCTGAACTAGATGTACATCTGAGAAACTAAGATGGCTCTCCAGGTTGTTGTAGGATTGGGGTTTGGTAAAATACAATGAGTCTCAATTTCACTTTAGAATGGGAATTACTTGATCTCCCTGAGCGCTTTGTCAGCACTTAGTTCCCTTGCCAAAATGTGGACAAATAGGTTTGGGGGGTGGGGTTGGGTGGCATTTTTAAAGTTGATTTTGGGGGTGGAAGGAACTAAAATAAATTTGCTTTCTGACTAATTCATTTTCTCTGGATGTAAGTTAGAGCTGTCAATCACAAGGGTGGTCCCTCTCCTGCTATCCACCCTGGCATCTTCCGTAAGCTTAGAGACATAGATTTTACTCCTGAGAAGCTGCTCCCTTCTGCAAAGCAAGGGGTTCAAGAGTGTTGGTGAAATGATTCCCTCTGCTTACAAACTAGGCCTGTCAGCTGCAAATAACTTTCTCCTTCCCCTTCTGATCCTTGCATTTCCCTTAAGTTATTGGTGCAAGTCTAAGTTTTGCACACCTGCTCCTTCACCCACATTGTCGATGCACAACAAGATGCTTCAAGGGTCACTGTTTTGGTTTGTGGTCTTGCGTAGATCTCCCTGAGTCCCACATCCCTCCAAGGCACCTTGCTTTGCCTTGGGATTCATCCAAATCCAGTGTCTACCCCTAATCAAAGTATGTATAGAAAAGACAGTGATAAACAAGGTTGTAAAGAAGAGCAGCCCAGAGAAACAGTAAAATATTAAATCGATGAACCTTTGAAATGATGGCATACCAAGCTTAAATCACTGCAGTACTAAAACTTTAAAGGAGCTCTCAAACTATGTTGACACAAAACTGAAAGAACTCCAAATCCAAGAGCCAGGTGCCACCCTCACTACAGTTGCACCTTGGATCTCAAACAAATCGGCTGCCGAACGATCGAAACCCGGAAGTGAGTGTTCCGGTTTTCAAACTATTTTTGGAAGCTGAAAGTCTAACGGGGCTTCCTCAGCTTCCAATTGGCTGCAGGGGCGTCCTGCAGCCAATCAGAAGCCACACTTTGGTTTCTGAACATTTTGGGAGTCAAACGGACTTCGAGAGCTGATTCCGTTCGACTTCCAAAGTACGGCTGAATTTTGGTACATGGCAATGGAACTGCTTCTGAGAGGCCAGGTCTATGGTTCTTTGTTGAGATTCCTGCATTACAAGGGTTGGACCAGATGACTATACAATTCTATCATTCTACCACTGCTCCTTCACACTGGCTGTTCCTCCAGCATTATGTGGTTCCAAGAGCATCTCCCACCCAGACAGAGATAATACACAGGCCTGCTAAGCTTCCCCAAGATTGTGGCTTCATGTGTCTTCACAACATACCCTACCAGGCTCTGACAGATTAATGCTTTAGAAATCTTTTCTGGCCATTTTTCTTTCTGATACTTAATAGCTTGTACTGAGATTGTGTTTTCACATTTCTGCTAGCCATAGCTATGAAAGGATGAGTGCTTATTTTCTTATTTTCCCCAAAAGCTGAAAGTCTTGCCATTTTATTTTAGGCAAATCGAGGCCCTGGGAAAGAAAATTATCGTAGTTTGCCTCACTGATTTCTGCTCTACTAAAGAAGTAATGGGAGTTACTTCTAGCTAGATCTGCAAAGGATTGCACTTTTAATCGTCATTCCCAATTTACATACCGGTAATTTTAAGTCAATAGGTTTTAAATATCCATTTTCTTTTATTATTTCTTGCCTCAAAGTCTAGTCCAGAACAGCAAGTAAATAAATAGCTGGCTTCCATCACAAAAAAATTTTTCCCTTGCGGAGTAAGGATTTGGAAAAGATCCAAGTTCTAAAACATAAGTAACAGCAGAAGCTTAAAACCTATACAGTACCAAGATACTGCTTCTTGGTGATGCCTGTTTTTGAATCATATATATGGATATATATATGGATTTTCCTGGACCTTTGTAGGTGTCAAGTGCAGTAAATCTTACTCTGTTGTGAAAGTGAATCAACTTATTGAAGAAATGCTATAACTTTTTTTTAAAAAAATAAGAAAATATTGATTACTGCCAGCCTGACGCTTTGTAGATAACTAAGATAAGCAAGGAACGAGAGCTGTCCCTAGGTGAAACTAAGAGTAACAGTTTTGCCAAGGTTTGATGGACTTGTTTCAAAGTTTCAGGACAAACCGTTAGATGCAAAAAATATGTCAACCACCTTGTTGTTAATTTGAATTTAAGAAACAATGATTATCAATGCAATAAGCAGTCCTCTCTTTGCACATCCATGTTCGTTGACAATCCACCCATTTAAATATTGGGTGGTTTTCAACTAAGTTTTACTCGGAGTTGACCTATCTAAATTAAGGTATCTATTTTAGCCATGTTCATTAATTCCATTGGGTCCACTCTAACTAAAACTTAGTTGAATCCCACCCAGTAAGATTATACCTATCTCATTCACCTTTGCAACTATTCTGGGAAATAAGTTGAACATATCCATTTTACAGATTGGCTAAACTGAGTGCTGAGGGACAGTACTTTGTCTGAAGCTACATCCAGCAAGCCCCAGGCTAAACAGGAATGTACAGCCATCATAAGATTATACTGCAAGTAACAGTGCAATCCAATGCATGTTTACTAAAATAAAATAAAAAGGTCCTGTTGTGTTCACTGGGGTTTACTCTCTAATGTTTCTAGGATTGCAGCCTAAATCAATTGGCTAAGTAAATATAATCCTTTCTGGTTAATCCTCAAATCTGTGCTGGGGGAATACTGTACTCTGAAACTCTAGCAGCACAGTCCTGAAGTATGTCACACTGAGTTCTATGAGGTCTGCTTCCAAGTGTGCTTAAAACTACAGCCTTGGTGCTAAAGAGGAAAGGACATTTTCTGAAGTTTGGGTTTTCTGAACCTTGTGCTACCCTTCGTACTGAGCATGATGAACAATGCTGGAAAATTGACATACGGTCTTTGCATGTGGTTCATTAAACCCTACACTGCACTCAAAATTATTTTTCAAATAAAATGTCCATTATAGCACTGCAAATTAACTTAGCCAGTGAAGTGAAGTGACAGTAATTCCACGAATGGCAAAAGCAATATAGCCCAATAAGGAACACATCATGGAAATGAAATCACCCTATGGTTTTTCCCAATCAATATTTTAGATGCTCCTTCCTTAAGCATTGTTATTTCTAATAAACGGTGCTTAAGAAATGCACATGAAATGCTTCTTTATGAGAACTATCAGTTATTCAATTTCCACGATGTGTTCCTTATTGGGTTTATATTTGAGTCTAATTCTATGCTGGCTTGTTGCACAAGATTTACAACCAACACCAGCTGTGGGCTCCAATCCTATGCATTATACCCAGGACCAAATCCCACACAACTCAATAGGATTTACTTCTAAGTAGACATGGCACAGAATTGCATTCTAAATCTGCATTAGCAGGATTTTAATCCCACTTGTAATGAAACAAATATTATGGACAATATGGATAGATACAAAACATAACTATGAAATAATATGCAGTTCGAAATGTTGACAGTAGGAGCCATGGAGGTGATGGGGGGAAGTCACAAGATTCAGAGAAATCTCTTTTTATGGATATGTATTTGGCATTGTAATTAATTTGCATTTGTAAAAAAATGATTTCATAAAGGAGGGGGGAAGCCTGCATATCAGCACTTAGGCAACCCAGTCTTCTGGATATTTATTTTGAAGTAAGATCTATAGGTTCAGTGGCGTTACTCCCATGTAGGGTGGCCAGGTGAAGAAGTGTGCAGGGCTTCTACAACTATTAAAGGTGCAGAAGTTATCCGAAGGATATGTGCATAGAATTGCAGTCTGAAACAATCCTATACCTCAGTTGTGGGGGAAGTTTGCTCCTCCAAATGTTGCTGTACTGCAACTCCCATCATCTCTGGCTGTTGGCCATGCTTCCTAGGGTTGATGGGAGTTGTAGTTCAGGCACATCTGGAGGGCCAAAGGTTCCCCACCCCTGCTATACATGTCTTCTTTGAAGTAAGGTCAACTTGAGTTTAATGAGAGTTATTTCTGAATAGGATTTGTAGGATTGCACTCTGTTTCTTTGGCTTAAGTAGTCAAATGGCTTCCTCCATGTTTTTACATGGGGGAGAAAACATGAAGGTGACTGGGATCATGTGGTACAACCCATGAGGATTTTCCAGCTACCATTACCATCATAAATATATTTCTTTTCTAATAACTGTGACGTTTGAATCAAAGGGTCCAGCATCAAACCTGATTTATCCATGGGAATCAAACTTTCCATTTATAAAGTTCTGCAAAATGTCATTTGCAATTCAAGCTGCATTTTCATACGTCTTAACTGTTCAAGGGTTCCATGGAATTTATTTGCCTCAGACTTTCCTCAGAGACTTTTAAACTGTCTCTTAAAAATGAGTTATTTATCTCAGTGTGGGGTTTTTTTTAACATTCACCTCCAAGTAAATATTATAAGCCACTTATATCTTGGATACGTTTCGCCTTTAAGAACCCTCATTCAGTGTTGTATCTTATTTGTTCAACTTCTTAGACATAACTATTCTATGTATAATAAATAGGTGGACCAAAGAAAATGCTCCGTGTTTGGTTTTGACTGATTCTGGAAAAGAAGGTTGTAAATAAAGTTGACTGCATATGTTTTCAGATGGCACAGATCATTCTGAAATACTGAAACCAGAATCCCTTTTATTTAGGAAAAGGTTATTCAATATCTTAGGTTTTACCCTTTGTTCTTTTATATGAATGCACAAACCATTAAGAATGAGACATGAGTTCACAGTCCTATCACTGGCATAACAATGGCTACTAGGAAACATTTTTTTCATTCTCACTGAAGGCCCATTGGGCTGGGCTGCCAGGAGGAGGAGGACAGGCAATTGAAACGTTCCAGGGGTCAGCAACCTTTTTCAGCCATGGGCCGGTCCACCGTCCCTCAGAACATGTGGTGGACCAGACTATATTTTGCGGGGGGGGGGGGTGAACGAATTCCTATGCCCCACAAATAACCCAGAGATGCATTTTAAATAAAAGCGCACATTCTACTCATGTAAAAACACCAGGCAGGCCCCACAAATAACCCAGAGATGCATTTTAAATAAAAGCACACATTCTACTCATGTAAAAACACCAGGCATGCCCCACAAATAACCCAGAGATGCATTTTAAATAAAAGGACACATTCTACGCATGTAGAAACACACTGATTCCCAGACCATCCGTGGGGCGAATTGAGAAGGCGATTGGGTCGCATCCGGCCCCCAGGCCTTAGGTTGCCTACCCCTGGTTTAGGCTAATGAAATTATATAATTGCATAGGCAGTGGATCAAGGTGGTGAGCAGAAGAAGTAGCCTTTGCAATGACCTTTCAACACATAATAAATGTTCCCCATCATCATAGCTGTGTTTGCCTGTGCACATCCAGCAATAAAATGTGTTACCAACAGACTATTTTTTGGGTGGGAGGGAGGGGAGCTTTAGGTGGTGGTGTGTCCACTACTGTGTGAGGGCTCTAAGATGCCCATTCATGCCTATCACTCCAGTTAGACCTGAGACCAGCCAACCAGTCAGGATTAAAAATAAATAAATAAAATAAAACCATACAATCCTTAGTTATGCATTCAACCGAGATATTCAAGTTCTAGCAGCCTCTGTGACTTTTCTTGCTTCCATGCCACCAAATGGATTTTTGATGCTTTACAAAAAGAGATAATCAGCAAACATTACATTTCTTTGGAAGAGGCAATAATCAAAGCCAGACATTATATGGAAAGACACTATTCATTCTGCCAGGGGCTTTCCCAAACAAAAACAAAAATGAAATATTAGAACTGGAAGAGCTGTCTCTGTGTTACAAAAATCACACATGTTGCTCCAAAATAATGAATGCCTCTCGGGCAAAACTGATAGCCTAATTCAAGGAGGGGATGGGAATGAAAGAAAAGCATCACATATAGGATTTCTTTTTCTCCCTACCGATTGCTAGCTGGCCGGTATAAGAAATTAGAGCAGGGAAGACAAATTAGTTTGAAACCACATTAATAATGTCTGGAGCACCAGCATGAAAACAATCAGATATGAGCGCTGCTAAATTCTGAATGTAAAACTATATTCACCCAAGCACCAAAAATATACATAAGATAGAAACCAGTCACGAATCTATATGATTCTTTCCTATATTCTTCCTGTAATGCAGGGAGGAAGAGTTCAGTTACCATTCTGATAATCCTCTGCAGGTTCAAAGCACTTCACACCACATGCATTATTTCACTAACCCTTAACAGTTTGTAAGGAAAGTCAGGATCCAGGTTTGAGGGAGCGTTGGACAAAGTGCCCTCTGGTGTGCCCTTTCCTCTGCAAGTGGGTCCTGGATTCTGACTTGGCTTGCATTACTCCAAGTAGTACTGAACAGCTGGGTCTAGCAAGGGGAGGGGTCCGAGCTCAGTTGCAGTGCAAATGCTTGACAGGCAGGAGGTCCCAGGTACAGCATCTAACATAGGGCTGGAAGCCTGGGAACATCCCCTACCTGAAACCCAGTAGAACCACATGCAGTCTGCGTAGTAGAGAATACTGAACTAGATAAAGCAGCTTCCTATGCAACTATTCTAATTTCCCATGCTGCCTACTAGAGCAATGCTAGATGTAGGGCCTTGTGGGAGATTAAAATGTGATGGCTAGATCTAGCTGCCTGGAGGAACTCAACATACTAGGTTAAAACAACAACAACAGGAAGGCTTGGTCAAGGTTAGGATCAGCAGTGAGTCTGCTTGCTCAACAATGCCAGGAGCTGGCACCAGTATTGTTCTACCCAGACAAAAGACTACATTTGAAATAGATCAGACTGCTTACAGTGGAACAGGTCTTTGACTGATGGAAAAGGAACACTCAGCTGGGTCAACACTGGCCCACCCCAACCTAAGGCAAGTTGCACGACTTTTCTATCTCTTTTCTATCTCTGTGTATCTGAAGAAGTGTGCATGCACACAAAAGCTCATACCAAAATAAAAACTTAGTTGGTCTTTAAGGTGCTACTGAATGAATTTTTCTATTTTGCTTCGACTCAGACCAACACGGCTACCTACCTGTAACTTTTCTATCTCTTGTTTGTCACCTGAAAGGACTGGCTAAAACTTGAAAGCTATCAGGACCACCTAGTGAACCTATGGCTGAATCAGAAATTCCCAAGTCATTCTCTAATGTTTCTTTCTTTGTTTGTTTGTTTGTTTGTTTGTTTTCAACAATTATTTCTATACTACCATATATTAAACTTTCATGGGGGTGTACATCATTAAAAACTTTTTTAAAAAACAACATCAAAAACATCAAAAAAGGTAATAAAATACAATACAGATACACATGTGGTCAAAAAAATTTTTTTTAAAAAGCTGCAAAGGTATTCAAGAGAGGGCTGAAAGTCAAAAGTGAGGATACCTGCCCAGTTGGAATAGTATTTCACGGCATGAGACCGGCAATTCAAAACAGCCAGCATGCTACACTAATTCTTCTAAGACTCCTTTCCACAAAGAATTCTGAGCTACAAATTCTGCTCATAAACAGGAATTTTATGAACCTGCTTGGATTTGTGCATCATGTGTACAACATCTTTGCCCTGAAGCCTGATCCTACCCCAGTTTAGTCAGCATCTGCATTCAGTGGAGTTTTCTCCCTACGAGTCACTGCACCTTGGAAGTGGACCCACATCTCAAACTGTAGGCTGGTTCAAAAAGATTGATAGTTGTACCATGGCTTAACATTATATAGCTGAAGCAGACAAATAAGGATCCTGCTGCTAAATAAGGCTTAGTTGAAACAGTGTCATTTCTTATTCAATATTCATTTAAAAAAAAAAATCAAACCTGTGTACCAGTGTTTCGGTTTGTTGATTTGATTAGCTAATCAGTTATATAACATGTTATGGTCCTAGGTGCTGCAATGTTGTCTGGTGTTAGTTCAAAGAGGAAAATAGAAAATGCAAGTTCTTTTTTAGGCACCTAGCAAAAGCTTTTTTTAAAAAATAAAATAAAAAAATTCCTTCAGTAGCACCTTAAAGACCAACTAAGTTTTAATTTTGGTATGAGCTTTCGTGTGCATGCACACTTCATCAGATACACTGAAACAGAAGAAACCAGACCCTTATGTCTTAAAAAAAATAGTCACTCAGACATTTTTTTAAAAAAAATACACATTCTTAAATATCTTAAGCTGACTTTCAATTGTGTTTTTATCTGCTGGCTGCTTTGTTTGAATGTTATTTCTGCTTGGATTTTTTGAGAACCATCCTGAAATCATCAATAAAGACAGCGCCGTCTTAAGCGCCCCTGTCGCCATGGTGCGCCGGATCTCTCCGGCGCCCTTCCGTCCCCTTTCCCAGCGCGGTGAGCGAGTGGGCGCGGCGTGCTGCACGGCGGGTAGGCGGGCAGGCACAGCGCGATCTCTCCGGCGCCCTCCCGCCCCGTTTCCCAGCGCAGTGGGCAGGTGGGCACTGCGCGCAGCTGCGCTGCGGACCGGCTGGCCAGCGGGCGGGCGCAACTCACGGCGCCCTCCTGGCGGGCCGGCGCCATGGTGCCCTGCGCCACCGGGGGTCTACGTAGAGCTGGGCCTGAATAAAGATGACATATAAATGCTTTAAATAAGACAGCACCATCCAATTGATATTTGTAGCCCATCTGTGAGGGACAGGGGATATCGCGAAGTCCCTCCCCTCCTGAGTTCAAGCCCATCCCCGAGCACAGGGGAAAGCAGAGAGAGTTCCGATGCCAGTGGGGAAGCAGGAAGTCGTGTCCGAGGCTCAGGCAAGGTAGAGGAGCCAGGGTCCCAGGTGGGACAGGAAGGGGCGAATAAGGGGGGGAGACCCATCCCCCCAACTCCGGAATTACGCAGAAAGAGGAGGGGAAAGA